>NW_013675310.1:7563-16465 GCF_000517525.1 Limulus polyphemus | reverse complement strand
GTAGTAGTAGTAGTATATATATATATATATATATATATATATATATATATATATATGATAATGGAAATCACTCGTAAGTTCTCACCATTAAAGTTTTCCAAGAATCACTTTTGACTTAAAAAGAAGTAACACTAAATTTATATACTTATTGTTTAGTGAGAGATGGTCACTCTTATAAAACTGTTCAAGAAACATTTTATTCATATAGTATAAGATTTTACTGTGTGTAAATGAAGACAGGGCATGTGGTTCTTGCTGTTAATTCATTATTTTGTAGTATATCCAGGTGAAACTGAATTACTTTACAGCTATATTGGATAGTTCCACTTGATAATGGTAGATTTATTGAAGATGTCAATTCTGAAAAAAAAGGTTAAATCCGTCACTAACTGAGTTGAAGTAACAAGACCAGATAAAAAGTATAAAACAAAATGGATAATGTTTATAAACAGCTACTAAACACAAAGACAGTGTGTATACTTTGTTGAATAAAAGTATATTTTTCTCTTATCCTGTTTCAGATTGACTAATGTTCCTTATCATGTAACAAACCTTGCATTTACCCACCTGACTGGCTATACTCATCACAACAGAAGTTGGGCTCTAACCTCTAGGTATCACCTCACCTGAACTGTTGAAGGATGCTGCTGTAAACATCATTACACAATGTGCAGTATTATTCATTTCAAGAACGACATTAGCTTAGAACTGAATCAACTTAATGGCTTTCTTGGCCACTTGTTATGTAAAACCTACAAAACCAAGAATTAATTCAAAATAAATACTGTAATAGTATCAGATACAAACATACAATCTGTTAAGAATCTTAACTATAATCAAACCAACACATTATTTTTTTTTAATATATGTGTCTTTGATATTAAGCACAAAGCTACATAATGGGCTATTTTTCTGTGTCCACCACAGGTGCCAAAACCAAATTTTCATGATAAGTCTAGAGATTTACCACTGAACGTTTCTATCTTCTCGTAACGCTGGAACATTTGTAAAATACATTAGTGGAAAGTGAGAAATTTTCTGAGATTACCCATGAGTGTGTGTCAAACGCACATTTTAAGGTAGCCATTGAAACAGGGTAAAGGTTTAGTGATGGGGTCCCCCCCTTTTATACAAATTATTTATTTTGAAATGAGATGTTTAACACATCTGAGGTGAAACCTTTATTGTGGTTAAGGCATGTAGATGACACGTTTTTTAGTGTGGTTAAGGTATGTAGATGACACGTTTTTAGTGTGGTTAAGGTATGTTGATGACACGTTTTTTAGTTTGGTTAAGGTATGTATATGACACGTTTTTTAGTGTGGTTAAGGTATGTATGACACGTTTTTTAGTTTGGTTAAGGTATGTATATGACACGTTTTTAGTGTGGTTAAGGTATGTTGATGACACGTTTTTTAGTGTGGTTAAGGCATGTAGATGACACGTTTTTAGTATGGTTAATTAAGATCTAATTTAAGGGGCAACGTTTGGCAGAGAATACTTCATCTGCACCAACTGAGATACAAGAATATCATTCAAGGAAACTAGTCGCCAAATTAATGAATTTTTGACAGTATTAGTTTTACAGTGTTTACCTCTATTTTTTTAAAGAGGCGATGGATTTATTTGAAACGTGCGTATTTTAATTCAAAATTAAAAGTGAAATATCCAATTGTGTTTATTTCTTAGAAAAACAGCGAGGCTGAAACATTAGAATGTTACAAAACCTATATGACATAAAAGTTAAAAAAAAATGTTTTCTCTTATTCGGAACAAAGCGAAACTTAAAGGTGGACTAAATATGGAAAAAAGTCATAATGACCTATCTATTTTTAGAAGCCCTTTTAAGAACTAAAGCAAAATTGACACTAGCTGGAATATTAATGATAAATCAGGTCTTAAATTTTTGAAGTTTTCAGGAAAAAAAAGTTTCATTTTGAAAAGCATACATCAAGTGCATCTTTCTAGAAACATGAAAAATAGTTTTTATGAAATTCTGGAAAATACCAAGGGTGTAGTCATGGTAATATTTAGGCCAAAAAGTGCGTACTTTAATACAAAATTAAAAGTGAAATCTCCAATTGTGTTAATTTCTTTGAAAAAAACAGAAAGACTGAACCATTAGAGTTTCGAAGAACAATAATATGTCACCTTAAAAGTAAAAAATAAAGTTCTTTCTTATGTAGCTTAAAAATAAGCTTAAATGTGGGCTAACCTTGGAAAGAAGCTGTAATGACCTTATAGACTTGGGAATTATTTTAAAATCTCCTATTGTTTGTCTTCAATTGAGAACTAAAGCAAAATCGAAACTTACAGGAATATTTATGATAAATCATGACTTTTTGAATTTTGATGAAATGGGTTCCCATTTTGAAAAGCATACATCAAGTGCATGCTGCTACCCAAATAACATGAAAAATACCAAGGGAAAATACAGCCTAGTAATTTTTTTGAAACACAAAAAAGTGTGTATCTTAATGCAAAATTACAAGTGAAATATGCGATTGTGTTTATTTCTTAGAATAACAAGACTGAAACATTAGAACTTAGAAATAAAATATTTTAATCACTTGAAAAACAGATTTTTTTTATATAAAATAAAAACAATCTTAAAGGTGGAATAAAATTGGAAAGAATCCATAATGACCTTACAGACTTTGTAATTTTAACTGAAAAGTCCATGTCTCCATATTAGAGAGAACCACATGCAAAATGGGAGAAGCTGCTGCAAACTAAAATTGCCCTAGCTCTAAATCAAAATGGAGAAGATTGGGCCCAACTGAGTAGGAAATAAAACAACACCCCAAGATTAATGAGGTATTGCATGGGAGTGAAGAAACCAACCCAAGCCTCAACTCCTAGAAGCCAGACATCCTTGCCATGGTGGAAGTGATGGCCCCAGGAAATGAACAAGATGGGCAAAAACCAACACCATCCAAATCGTAAGGAACCTAGGAGGTCCAACAGAAGAGTCTGGACTAAAAACACACAATCGCTATTGATCCAAGGAAGAGTCAGAATGCAGGGGAAAGGTTAATGAGAAGGAATGCATATATCACAACACCCTCATCCGCCACAAACCAGGAGGGAAAACCCCAAAAAGGGCTAATTACGACCCCATGGTGAAATGTATTAGCACTAATAAATGGATCAGAAATGAGCAAATGATGATAGAGCACCAGTCTCTTAACTTTAAAAGGACAAGAGACAAATGGGAATAAGAACCCCAAATATAGGGCTCTACCCACATAATGACATCCTTGCAAGCAAATCCTAAAAACACTGGCAGGAAACAGAAACCTGAGGATGAGGGAAATTCAAAAAAAGGACCAGACCAAATGTAATCATTTCAGAACCCAAGGATCTATGAGAAATTATCTCCAAACTTGAGCAAAGCAGTGAAAAAATTGTTGTACCATATCAGATGGAGTAAGAATGTGTGTATATTGTAGAGCAAAGTCATATTGGGGTAACTGCCACTTCCATCATGTGGAGTCAAACCTGTGACAGTCATGTAAACAATGGTGTTTTATGATACATTTCAATACGATATCTTACCTCATCTCATTAAAAGCTTTTTCAAGTTATACTGCCTTCTTTTTGCCATAAATTTTTGCTTGCCACTAGCCTTGATACTCCCACCTACTCTCATGTATGTTAATGTGATATATCTGCATACTTCAACAGCATCTGAGCATGCTATTGGCTTGGGATGTAAAGCCTGGTTTGCTGTGAGTTGGCTCCATTTTTGTGGACTTCTGCTGATTGGCCTCTTTTACTTTGTACTGCTTTGCCTGTACATGATGGTGAGGATTTGAGCTACCAAGTTGTTCTTCCTGCCTTATGACTGCCAGTCGCGCGTCATTTCTGGGAGTTGTTCAGGCCTACTTTCCCTATTGAATCAGGTAGGATATGTTTTATCATTATTGTCCGTTTCTTTTCATTATTTTCTCTGTGACAAACTGTGGGGTCAGTTTTAGTGTTCTCTGAACCTCTTGGGTTATTGGAGTCTCGAATGTAGTTTGGAGACCAGTTAAGTTCGAGCATGTTGTCGTTCTCACTTCCCTCCTTAGGCTTGCAAAGTGTGAATCCCCTTATGGCACTTTTGTCTGGTACTAGGTGCTTTCTGGGGGGCATTCCCGAATCTCTGGAGCCCAGGGTTAGGTCAGCCCTGTTGCTTAACTTCTCTCCCACAACCCCTTGTCCCCATTCCTTTCTTTGGTCGGTTCTGACCTCCCAAATGTTTGCAGTTTGCCGTTGATCCTTTGAGCACTGTTTTTGGAGTGCTGAGCAGTCTTGGTGTTTTCAAGGGGTGGGGTTCAGGCCCGGTGGAAGTCAGACTCATGTCACCTCGGTGGGACAAGGTTATGTATATGGACTTGCAACACTATTAAAGAAACAATATAAATTTTAACTCTATTTATAGTTTGGTCAGCCATAGAAAGAATGTGATTTGTTTTAGCTTTAATGGTGATTTCAGAGAGATCATCTTTAGGTTTGAAAGGGCAAAGACCCACTGCAAAGTGCTGTATACATACATTTTTTTTTCAAGTTTGTTGGAAACTCCTATGTCCCTATTTGGACAGTTAGGATGATGTAAAGATTGTAAGAATAGGGTTAGCTACTAGAGTACGAAATGATGCCTCCCCTCTGGCTCTTTTCTACTTCTTGATCTTCCTCACCTAGCATGAATCTTTACCTGAACACCAAGAGAGTGTTGTAGCTCAACATACAGACATTTTGGCTTTATCAAACTATGTTCCTGTCAGGGTTAGCCAAGAATATTATACTTATGCCAGTGTACCTAAAGACATCCCAGTAGACTTCACCTTTTTTGATCAACATTCTTGACTTATCTGGAAGAAGAGTTTAAGGTTTCTCACACATTACGTTTACCCTTAATTTATCATTCAACTTTTTATTCCAAATCTTTTCTAAACTCTTTTCAGATAACAACATTGTATACCAAACATCACATGAGGTTACTGTACCTTCCATAATCTATGGTACTTTATATTCTACAAAGTCACATTACTTTTCTCCAGTGTAACACTGTTAATATATTTCATTGTAGCAAAATCTTCTATAGTCTTAGTAATACACACACATTACAACCAACTTGAATTATTTTTCAATGTTTACCCACTGATGCTTCTTTATTAAAATATTTCTCGGCAAAATATTCCTTATAACACACTTCACTTTGTTCACCTCAACTATATTTATTCTTAAAATATTAAAGCTCTTACCACAGACATTGTGACAAGATGATTTCCTGTAACTTCTGGTGTCTTGTCCACAATTTGTATTACACAACACAATTTAAGGATTTCACTCCAGTGAGCAACAGTACAGTTTCTTCTCCAGTATGTATCCTTTGATGTCTTTCATCATTAATTTCTTCAAAAAATACACAACATAAGGGAATGGTTTAATTGCAAGGTGTATTTTGATATTTTTTCTAAACAGCTTTTCTGTCAAATATTTCTGCCACATGCAAAAAATGTGTAAATTTTATGTTTACTTTTATTATCTCCCTTCAACATTTCACCACTTGTTGATTTCATGTTTACTTTTATTATCTACCTTCAACATTTCACCACTTGTTGATTTCATGTTTACTTTTATTATCTCCCTTCAACATTTCACCACTTGTTGATTTCATGTTTACTTTTATTATCTCCCTTCAACATTTCACCACTTGTTGATTTCATGTTTACTTTTATTATCTCCCTTCAACATTTCACAACTTGTTAGTTTCAGACATTTGACATTTTCCTCTGTGTAAATATTTAGGTACTTTAAAGCATTAAATATTTTTTTCAGGTAACCCTTTCTTTTAAAATCTCTAAATTTTATCAGATATTTTTTTTTTTATAAAACATTTTGATTTCTTTTATTTATTTTCCATCCAACATTTTTTTGGTGTTAATGTGTTAAACATGAACAAGCTCTTTATAACACAATAAACACCTGCATGATTTCTCCACAACGAATACCATCACACGATAAGTTACTACTTCTTACAAATTCCTTGCCCCATTCCAAACAACTGAGTGGTTACACTCCAGTGTGTGTGTCCTCGTGCTTTTTTAAATCACAGTTTCTTCTGAATTCTTTACCACAAACTACACAACTGTGTGGCTTTTCCCCAGTATGTATCATTTGATGTGCTCTAAGGTGACTACTACTTTTATACTTTTTGCCACAATTTACACAACCGTACGGTTTCTCCCCAGTGTGTATCCTCTGATGTATTTTAAGATTATAATTTCTTGTAAATTCTTTATGACACACTAGACAACTGTACTGTTTCTCCCCAGTGTGTATTCTTTGGTGAGTTTTAAGATAAACACTTCTACCAAATTTTTTGCCACACTCTAAACAACTATATGGTTTCTCGCCAGTATGTGTCCTCTGATGAGTTTTAAGGTGACTTCTCTTTCCATATTCTTTACCACACACTAAACATCTGTATGGTTTTAGTCCAGAATGTATCCTCATATGTTCTTGTAGCCAAGTATTTGTAACAAATTTTTCACCACACACTAAACAATTGTATGGTTTATCTCCAGTATGTACCTTTTCATGTCTGTTAAGATGACTTTTATACCCAAATTTCTTATCACAAAATAAACAACTGTAAGGTTTCTCCCCAGTATGTATTCTCTCATGTTCTTTTAAATGACAATTGTTTTGAAATCCTTTATTACACACTAAACAACTGTATGGTTTCTCTCCAGTGTGCAGTCGTACATGTGCTTGTAGGCAGCTATTTGTATAAAATGTTTTTCCACACACTACACAGCTGTACGGTTTCTCACCAGTGTGTACCCTTTTATGTGTATTAAGATGACTTTTAGTTCCAAATTTTTTATCACAAACTTCACAAGTGTATGGTTTTTCTCCAGTATGTGTCCGCTTATGACTTTTAAATTGACTACTACTTCTAAATTTTTTATTACACACTACACAACTGTAAGGCTTTTCCCCAGTGTGTATCCTCAGATGTATTTTTAAATTACTATTTGTTAAAAATTGTTTACCACACACTTCACAGTTGTGTGGTTTTTCTCCAGTGTGCACCTTCTCATGTTCGTTAAGTTGACTTTTACTCCTTATTTTTTTATCACACACTAGACATGTGTACGGTTTCTCTCCAGTATGTATCCTCTCATGGCTTTTACACTGACTGCTACTTCGAAATCCTTTGTTGCACACTATGCAACTGTATGGTTTTTCCCCAGTATGTATCCTCAGATGAATTTTTAAAGTATTTTGTGTTACAAATTGTTTACCACACACTACACAACTGAACGGTTTTCTCCCAGTGCATATCTTCATATCTAATTTTAGATGACGATTTTTTTCCAATTCTTTATCACACACAACATCACTTTTTTGATTATTTACTCTCAACAACATTCTTTCATACACACTTGGATTCAGGGAATTGTACTTTTTTGACTTTGAAAAGAGAGATTTTTGTGTTATAATATCGTATCCGTGAAACTGTTTTCCAGAATAGTTGTTCAAATGTGTATTTGGATCTAGAATGAAAAAAAATAAATGATTAATTAAAATATACATATAAGGATTTAGTAACTGAATAAATAACTATGAATATTGTTTAACACAGTCAGTTAAAAAACACACACTAAAACCAACTTTAAAAATAGGTATATTATACACCTGAAACCAAAACAGATTTGGACTGAATGGTGCAGTTGTCGTGTCATCGATACCTCTTGAGCAAATATTTTGCTTTTAAGAAATGTCTCTGTAGATTAGAAGAACAGTTGGGTGAAATATAACATTTACATAAATCTTCTGTCCAGGTTCTTTACAGTGGATGAAGCATGGAAATGGTTGTTTGATAAAATTGAGACAACAGAAATTATTTCAAAGACGCAATCTGAGTGGCCCATTTTGCTTGTTCAATAAAACTGTATTAACACTGGTAATAAAAAAACATCAGCAGTTAACATGATTTTTATCATAAATGTTAGGCCTGCTTGTGTTCCAAAGTGAATTTGGCAAAATATTTGTGTCTTATGTTTTAGGAGTTGAGCTGAAATACTCAACCGTCATTTTTTTGCACAAAATGAATAAAATTTTGCTAAGATAAAATACTTTACATCATATAAACATTGTTATATATCAGCTTGAATCAGCAAGAAAATGTTGCCCTGAACTACGTATATCGAACAAGATTTATTTTTTATGTACCCTACAATAAATTAAGCAGGTTGGATTATTAACATGTTTTTAAACAGTAAGAAGTCTATACACATGCACGAATTCTGAATAACTTCATAGAAAGAAACAAAAATATATTCCTAGTTAAAATTTAAACCCGATCTTTATCATGTTTGATTTATAATTAGAAGAAGTATTATTTTCATAAAAATTACGCTGACAGTTTTTTTTTATAAAATTTTGAAAATATTATTTAAGAGTTTAAATCAAAATTACACAAAGTTTAATTTAGACAAGTTATTGAATTGGTTTTCATTAAAATATTTTTCATTTCTTAATACATAATATGCTTGAATTAAGATTTAATTCAATGTTGGCCACATTCAGCAAAAGAATTAACAAGTCTACTCTGAGTTTTACATCAACATCCTCCTGGTTTAGAAAGGGTTAAGTTACATCTTACTTTATTACATAGTTGAAATGTTCAATGTTGGTCACATTCAGCAAAAGAATTAACAAGTCTACTCTGAGTTTTACATCAACATCCTCCTGGTTTAGAAAGGGTTAAGTTACATCTTACTTTATTAGATAGTTGAAATGTTCAATGTTGGTCACATTCAGCAACAGAATTAACAAGTCTACTCTGAGTTTTACATCGACATCCTCCTGGTTTAGAAAGGGTTAAGTTACATCTTACTTTATT
>NW_013675310.1:4906-6906 GCF_000517525.1 Limulus polyphemus | reverse complement strand
TATCAATAAGGTTTACCTCGCCTATCTTACTCTCTAAACCCAATAAGGTTTACCTCGCCTACCTACCTTACTCTCTAAACCCAATAAGGTTTACCTCGCCTACCTTACTCTCTAAACCCAATAATGTTTTCCTCGCCTACCTACCTTACTCTCTAAACCCAATAAGGTTTACCTCACCTACCTACCTTACTCTCTAAACCCAATAAGGTTTACCTCGCCTACCTTACTTTCTAAACCCAATAAGGTTTACCTCGCCTCCCTACCTTGCTCTTTACTTTAACAGAAACAAAATAAAATGTTTAAAGATCTGTGATTTGTTTCTAATTCTAATTAATCTCCTATAAAACCATAAGTTACTCCTCACATCAATTTATTCATTCTACAATAACATCAGTAGTTTAAAACATAAATCTATCCAAGGACCTTTAAATGTTACCTACAGCTATTTTGAAAGCTGAGTTTTATCAGTAGAAACTCCAGTTTGTTGTAGAGAGTAAGAGAAAGCTGGTCAGCAAACCAGAGGCTATAAATGAACCCCCATGTAGCAAGTGAACAAGGAATCAGTGGAAGACTCTGAAGCTGCAATGAAATATTTGATGGGAGAATGCTACGAAATCTCAAACAATGATGATGTCAGTGACAGCACTTTAGAGGTGTTTTTAATAAAATCAAGGTTCAAAGACAGGTGGATACGTAATCATAATGGGTTCCTAAACATTGTTCTACCTGCCAAAAATCTGTGCCACCTGAGAGACTTTTTTTAGCCATTGGCCACCTGTTGCAAAGAACATAGCAGCACTGGAGCTGTACCCAGTAGATGAATACTTGTTCCTTAAGCCAAAACAGGACACACTTGCTGACCTTGTTGCAGCAATCAGAGATCAAAGCTTGGTTCAGATTAAGCATGAAATTAAGACTTTGAACACAGGTGAGCCACAAGCTTAACATTCTGTGGCTAAAATACATGCATTGCACAAACTGCCCCAAATCTAGGATTTTTTTATAGTGTCTGAGACAGTGTACAGACTAAGAGTTTCTGTACTACCAGTTTTTTGTGTGTATCCATTTATTAGTTAAACATGGATTCTGTGTGTATCCGTTTACATATAAAGACATTTATTAGTTAAACATGGATTCTGTGTGCATCCGTTTACATATAAAGACAATTATTAGTTAAACATGAATTTTGTGGGTATCCATTTACATATAAAGATATTTATTAGTTAAACATGGATTTTGTGTGAATCCATTTACATATAAAGACATTTATTAGTTAAACATGGATTTGGTGTAATGAAATCAGTAAATGCACTTACTTGTTGACAACTAATGGTACCTGAATAGTCAACACAGAGGACCAGAAGCGAAACAAGATAACAGAAGGGAGTAGCTTGTAACACACCGCAATGGCCTGAAGTGTCAAAGGAACACAAGAAGTAACAGATACATTATCAGTGAGTTAATGGAGTTGATAATTTATCCTGCGTAAAAGAATCAGAAGAACAAGAATAGCTGATTATATTGTACAGGATAAGAAAGTCTACATAAAACATAACACAGAGGGTAGAAAACTGGTGAGGGGACAAAGAAAAAAGTCCATATCTGGTAATCAAGAACTTTAGAAGTAATACTGGTAGTGGAATACAAAGTTAAATTGTTATTCTACTAATTTCCAACAGTATAAGTTAAACCTGAATATCAAGAGAAGGATCCAAGTACCAAACTGTTCAACATGACATTAGAACTCTCAGGTGCAACAGAAATTGGTTCAATATTTAAAATAGAACATACCTGAAACAAACATGAAAAAAAAAACTTCAAAAAGTTTCAAAATGATTATGGCTAGCATATAAATGCAAATACTAAGACTGAAAAGGCCGAAGTAAAACATTACATTTCTCCAAAATGATGAATATTCCACAAGTTGAGCATCCAACCAATCATGAAATGTGCCAGGGATACCGGCACTAACAGCCTGAAACATTCATCAATAAGGGACG
>NW_013675310.1:0-4582 GCF_000517525.1 Limulus polyphemus | reverse complement strand
ATTTTTCTACTAGTATGTCTACCACCATATGGTTAACACAATACAGTAACACCCATTTTCTATTAGTATATCTACCACCATATGGTTAACACAATACAGTAACACCATTTTTCTACTACTATATTGTCTATCACCATATGGTTAATGGATATAGTTATTGAAGTTTACACTCACCTGATAAACCTTCTAACTCAGAGTTAATTTCTTGAAACTCCTCTTTTGGTTCACTTTTCAAACTCATAACATCATGTTGTGAACAATCAACAGTTTCATCATCACTCTCATTAAACTTGGAAATAATGTCATCATTTGTTGTATCACATCTTTGTTCAGTTTTTACTTTGATAAATGTGTTCTAAAACAAACAAAAATTATCAATAACAACTAATGTTGTCAATACAGAACACAAATACTACACGTAAAACTCGATAAATTATAACTGGTATTTTTACTCTGGAATCATATCTGGTAAGTTTCCTTACTAATCTAAACAATATCTTCTCTATAAAACTGATTTACATAAGAAACACAAGTAATGTTGGTAGCTGGTGTGTTTTCAATTGTATTTAAGTCAAGAAATTTCTTCTAAAAATTTCTCCATAAACATATGTAGTCAAAATGTTGACTACTCTGTAGTCCAAGTGATCTTCGACTGAAAGTTAAAAATACTTTTCTTCATCTGAAAATTGTCAAATTTCACTTGTGTAACCTCTGAAACCTCCTAAATAAATATCAAGCACTTTTTTTCAGTAAAACTTTATATTTTGTCTGTTATTTTCTCTCCTATCACTCTATACCCATTTGGTGAAATTGTAACAGAAAACTACAATTGTTTATCCTAAATAGCTTAAAGCTCGTAACAGTATACAACTGTTTACTTAATTTTATTGCCTTTTGACCCATGTCTAACTAATGATCTCACTACACAAGTTGTAAATCACTTGGTGAATGTGTAGCTCACATTACCATATCAATTAATGTAACACTCAAGCTGCTGGCTGGCATACCTCATGAAGAATTTTTGTTTTGTTTTCATTACCTACTCTAACCTAACAAGTTTTTAATTTTTATGTTCTGGTTACTTTTATAATAATATTATTATATAATACACATTCAAATATAGTATTTACCTAGGCTCTCTTATTTCTTTGCTGTCAACTACTGATGAAATTTAAGCCTACTTTTTTATACTAATGGTACTGTTACACTAAATAATTTTTATCTGATTAAATAATGCACCTAAGAAAACAGCATAACAATATACATAAAACAAACAATGTCCTATAACTGTTGTAATATACCTGGCTTTCTAAGTATGCAGTAAGAACCTATAAAAATTCAGCTAAGCTTATTGATGTGAATATTGTGAGAAAAAGTTTCAAACTGAAAGCAAAATACACAGCGCTCTGCACAGAAAACAACATAATACATAATATGGCATTTGATAGATTAAAACTCTGGCTTTCTATTGGTTATAAATAATATAATATAAAATGTCAGAGAAAACTATTAGCAATTTGTAAAATAGAGGATGTGACAAGTGTGCATGGCAAGTGGATCTGATTTTGTAGTTCATGGCTCTGTAAACAAATAAGATTGAAGAGTATAAAAATTATACTTGACTTAACTAGTAATTTATATTAAATTCCATACTTCTCAGAGGGGTGGCAAATAATAAGTTATAGTAGAAGAAAAACAAATGTAACAACTCCCACACCAGGGAAGATTGAGGGGTTTTCAAAATATTCCCTTAGAAAATTAAGAACTTTAAAATTCATATTAAAATTTTAATCATTAACTATGCTTTGATGCCAAGTTTATTTGTATACAATGATAACAAAACAGTTTAAATAAATTTTGAATGTAACTCTGTAAAAGATCATGACATTCACTTTGATCTACTTTTAGCACAAGGTTTAAAATATCAGAAATTATTATAGATACACATTAAATTAACAATTTTTGAAACAATTAATTTATATAAAAAGGTTTCATTTTCAAATGCAGAAGAAAATAGCCAAACTCAAGGTTGTATATTCTTGTTTACAGTTGAAGATATTTTTCTTTCAATTGTTAGTTATTATAATCTCAAGTGAGATATCATACAGCTTGAATATTGCATATATGTTCTCTAAAAATATCTAATTATTTTGTCTAATTAAAGAATCATAACAGTTTTAAATCTACAGTTACCTCAGTATCATTAGGAACTTCGTACTTTTCTTCTTTTATTTTACAATCAGAGATAGTAAATGAAGATCCTTCTGGGGAAGCAGCTTCTCTTGTCACTGGAAGTGTAAAATAAATATCTTTATAACACTTGAACATGACTTCTGGGTAACTCTATATAATAAAAAATCCTCACTGTAAAATGATATTTTATTTACCAATCTGCCTCTCCTTAACCCATAAATACCAGTGTTTAATTATAATAAAGAAGACTGAGAAATCATTTAGAATAATCTTGGAATATTTTCCCTTCTAGTGCTGTTTTTTATGTATAATTTGTTCATAAATTAATTATTCTAATAATATTAATTTATACTATTTACAATGTGTAGCACAGAGTGTACCATAAATTATTGGGCACATTTTAAAATTTAAATAGAATAGGAATAACACCAGATAAATAACATGTAAGAAGTTTTTACCACTAGTTTAAATGGGGTATTTGTGAAAAACATTGTCTATAAGATGAAGGTACCAGATGTGACAATATTACTGATCCATATAACTGATCTAATTCTGATGTTTATTTTAGAAATTTTGAAACAAATGTAGGCAGGGATCAATGATCACCTGGCCATCTTTTGATCCATAACAAGTGTGTTAATGGCTACAGACTAACCTGGTAGCTTCTATTAAACCACAAATAAAAGATTGAACCTTAAAAGAGTTCTCGTAACAGAACCGTATAAAAATTATAGGAAGCTTGGTTTCAAAGCAAGTCAAAAAAGGCTTCAATAACAAGAATTTGGCAGCCCCACAATTAAATGTTGTGGTCCCAAAACAGAATTTTTTTACCTAGAGGGAGAAGACATCCTAAGAACAGTAAAAAAAAAGTATGAATAAATCATGACAAGACATCACAGAAGATGGTTGCAGTAACACCGAACTGTCATCATTTCAAGGACATTGATATGCAAAGATAACTCCTTTGGAGACCAAAGACAGGAAATGGTAAAGAACTACATCTCAGCCAAACAAAGAATAATCTGTAATCAGACGTAACTACATCTTTGTTATCTAATGGCCTTGACAAAGAAACATTTTTATGTTAGCCATTTTGAAATTACATGTGACCAGGAAGAGGATGAATTATGACCGGTCAGTGATAGGTCTTCAATTATCCATTTTCTTTGGAACTACAAAAAGTTGGGAGAAAAAAAATGAAGAAGCATGGAAAACTTGTTATACTTCTCCTTCTGAGAATGACATCTGTGACTTCTTGAAATAGAAGTTGTCATAAAACAGGACTAGAAGAAAGAGGATAAAACCAGGACTTTGATGACAAAAGGGGAAGAAGATCCAATTAAAGGATGTGTCAAACCCATAAACTTCTAGGTCAAGGTCCCACAGATAAGCAAATGATCTTAAACAATCACCCAAAAATTAAAACATAGGAGTCCTCTAGAAAAGAAGATTCAAAGAGTTGGTTAAACAGACCCACCTTGCCTACTACAATGTTAAACTATTCAAAACGACCAAAAGACCCAAGTAGATGTAGTAAGAATCAACCAAGAAGTAGATGAGGAAGATAAGGCAGGAGACCAAACTTTACTTGCTGAGTCTTAAAAAGGGACTAGACCAGAAGCAAAACAAGATGCAAACCTGGTAAGTGAAACACCTACAAAAACAAAATGATGTAGGCAAGATGCTATTCTGGGTTTGTTGAAATTTTATGGGAAATGGGAGAACAAATAAATTTCAACAACCCATGACGGGCTAAAGTTTCAAAAGAACATAAGAACCAAATGATAAGAGGAACATAATCAGTGAGACCTGCAGTTAATTAATACTGCAAACTGGATATTTGATCCCGACTAAAAGAATCAGAAGAACAAGAATAGCTAATAGCTGATTATATTGTACAAGATAACCAATACTAAAAGTTAAACATTGCACAGAAAGCAGTAAACTAACAATGGAACAAATAAGAAGACCACATGTAAACGATTTGATAATCAAGAGCTTCAGAAGTAATATTGGTAGTGGAATAAAAGTTACCTAATTATTTTGCAAATTTCTAACAGAATAAGCTACTAAACAAACATCAAGAAATAGTGAAGGAAATATGGATTAACGTAGAGGACTGTCTGACATGACACTAGCACACTAACAGAAACTGATTCAAGATTTAAAACACAATAAAACCAAGAGAAATAACAAGAGGAAAAGTTTCTACAGTTCACAAAGCTCTCATTGCAGATAATGAAACTAAAAATGGCCTGAGTAAAAGTTGAAATTTTTCAAATCAAGTGAAAAAAATGGTGGATATTCCACAAGTTGAGCCTCGAACCAATCATGAAATGTGCCAGGTATACCGGCACTAACAGCCTGAAACATTCATCAATAAGGGACG
>NW_013675309.1:13817-22885 GCF_000517525.1 Limulus polyphemus | reverse complement strand
TGTTTCCAGAGCACAAGAAACGTAACTAAAGTAAAAGTAGCATTGTTTCCAGAACACAAGAAACGTAACTAAAGTAAAAGTAGCATTGTTTCCAGAGCACAAGAAACGTAACTAAAGTAAAAGTAGCATTGTTTCCAGAACACAAGAAACGTAACTAAAGTAAAAGTGACATTGTTTCCAGAACACAAGAAACGTAACTAAAGTAAAAGTAACATTGTTTCCAAACACAAGAAACGTAACTAAAGTAAAAGTAACATTGTTTTCCAAACACAAGAAACGTAACTAAAGTAAAAGTAACATTGTTTCCAGAACACAAGAAACGTAACTAAAGTAAAAGTAGCATTGTTTCCAGAGCACAAGAAACGTAATTAAAGTAAAAATAACATTGTTTCCAGAGCACAAGAAACGTAACTAAAGTAAAAGTAGCATTGTTTCCAGATCACAAGAAAGTTAATAAAATTTTGCATGCAGTTGTTCAGCCGCCAGATGTCACCCGAATATGGAAATTTAATAAACCATTCAAGAGTTGATTGAAGAGCCAAATTAGTATCGTATTACTTGGATTTAAATAAAAAGTGTAAAAAATTTTTTTTTAAACTCAGATTTCTACTCATTTCATCACGAAATTAAAAAGAGGAATTTAGAAGTTAGATACTTTTTTTTTTTACTCCCGTAGCTGGTATGTAAACCACATTTCTAATAAAATAGGAACACCCTAACCCTAACATATCACTAGAGTGAGCAAATTATATTTAGCAAATCAGGGGGAGGTGGGCGGAGACTCCAGTAAATAAGTTGTACGTGACCATACTGAACAAACTGAGAATTCTTTTCTTAACAAAGGCCCGTTTTGGTGTGGATTTGTATTTGATGTTTTTAGTTCTAATTTGTAAACTGAAGGAGGTCTGTGATATCTTCAGTTAATTCAAATTGTTATTTTTTTTTCTCTTGACATAACCACACGTTTCTTTAAATTAATGAGGAAGATTTTTAAATAATCGGAGCCAGCATGTCTACACACACACAGCGAAATGCTTAATCTCACGACGTAACCATTTATGGAAGTGATGTCTGTTTCAAGCTAGTTAATGTATTAGTTATTAATTTCTCGCGCGACATATCATTCATAATATGGACATAATATATTTCTTATTCTGTTTTGAAAAAAATAAATCAACACTTCGTTGCAATACAAAGTTGTTGTTTTTTCATTATAGCGTTTGTTCTTCGTTTTTTTCTCTCTCTCTCTCTCTTCTTTTTTATTTGTTTGAAGTCAAGCACAAAACTACACAATTGGATCTCTGTGCTTATCCCACCACGGGTATCGAAACCCCGCTTCTATCGTTGAAAGTCCGTAAACATACCGCTGTGCCACGGGGGGGGGGGGCTGTTTGTATTAGAGAGAGAGCATCGTGTGAATCATCGTATCACCGAAAAGATTGAAGTGTAAGTTTAACATATTTTTACAGATTAAATCAAGACATGAGCTATCACAACAGTTGAATTATTATTTCGTAAATTGTCTGTTTGTTTCTTTTTATTAATTTTTAACCCTTGAACGACAAATAATTCTCTAGGAATTGGTATTTTCATCCCAAACGGCATTAAACCCACAAGAGGACTAAACGACCAGGTCAGAGACCCCATGGGGTTCAAGTATAGTCCTCCCTAATATTGAACTACTAATCAGGGGGGGGGCAGCCAGACAGCAGCATTCTCTTCCGCAAGGACTTTCTCCAGATTTCTAAACCAAAAAAACACGGAATTAAGAGTTACGTCTCGAACCTTGGGCTCTTCGACCCGCAGCCTGACCCGGAAAGGTTAGGGAAGTAAATCACTTTGGAAGGAAGTCTCGTAAACCAAATCCTCCTTGGTTGTATGTGATTTTTAAGGGTAGTTTCAGAGCACTTTATTAATTTCTGTATTATATTTATCACACAATTTGTAATTAATCATTTGATTAATAATCTATGAATATATCTCAAGCGTTGTGGTTTAATGGTTAGCGTATCAGACTGGGAATCTGAGGATCCAGGGTTCGAGACGTGGTGATATCAAAAACGCTTCGCTCCTTTAGTTATGAGTGTATTATAAGAATGAAAGTCAGTCTCGGTTAAGAGAAATCGCGTCAGAAGTCCGGAGCTCCGACTGATTACCTTCCCTCTGTGTATTTGTTAAATTTCACTCAAGGGCTATCTGAGCTAGCTGTCCCGAGTTTTGAAATAATCGAATAGAGGAAAGACGCTATTCAACGGCACCCTCCGCCAAACACTTGGGATAATCTTTACTAACGAATAGCGAGATTAACCGTCACAAAAGGTGAGCATGTTCGGTGACAGGATTCAAACCCACGATCCTCTATTCGCGGTTAAAAATTAAGGAGGGCCGGACCACAGGGTGTCACACCTAACTGTTAGCCTTTGGTATAAATAACTTTGATTTTTCATTTAGAACTGTTTGAAAATTGAACGACACTAGAGAGAGAGAGAAAAAAAAGTGTTAATAAACGAAGCAAGTCTATATATATAAAAAGTAGAAATTATCTTTCTATCCGCCTTTCTGTCTGGTGTAGCCCCCCACTGGCACAGCGGTATGTCTGTGGGTTTCAACGCTAGAAACCGGGTTTCGATACTCGTGGTGGGCAGAGCACAGATAGCTCATTGGGTAGCTTTGTGCTTAACTTCAAACAAACAAAACGATACTGTCATAAGTTGATGTGTGAAACCAATTTCGATTACATTTGGTAGAAGAACAAGTCGGGCGACCCCCCCCCCCCTTCCTTCCTCTCCTAGAAGGAACTTAAATGAATGACCATCTCGACAAATGGTTTAAGTTTGGCGGCCATTTTTACCGCCTTAATGCCGTGAATGAGGGCTCAAATGATGTTTAATGTTGCACGTAGCACGAGGTACCATCGCATCAGACGAACGTTTCACGTGCTATAACTCCAGGCAGCCCCATTTACAGCGTCAATTTTTAAGCCAGGCGACTCCGGGTGCCTTTACTAGTTTACATATGTGTGTGTTCGTCACGTAACAAAAAATGTATGCTACTAAGTCTGAGACAAAATGACCAATACAGAATAAATTCAAATCACAATGCGTAAATTTATGTAGATTACGATAAGGGCATTCTTCTAGTACAAGGTATACCTTTTATCAAATATAGAAGTTTAATAACTTATAATCATAATAGTTTATATAGCGTTTGTATTACTATCCGCCATTTTGCTCGTTATAGTAGTCAGTCCTGCGTTACAATCATCCAAACAGCATTAGGCTATTCGTTCGACTTATTTTTATCTTTGTATTCAGTACAGTTTCTTATCGTATACGTGCCAAATTAATTAATTAATAAGTAGACTTATGAAAGTTTTATTATAAATTTTTTTTATGGTGCGTCGTTTCTCTGAAGTGCATATTAAACGTTTTGATTATAATGAGTCTGAAAAAAAAGAGCACGAATTTACCAACAAATTGAACAGTAATTTGGTACGTTGAACCTAAATGGGACGTAAGTAACACATGGGCTAATAATCGACCTGACCAGAGATCCCAGGTCCTAGGAGCATCAACCGAGTAGTTTTGGGCAATGTACTAAAAGTTGTATCAGTGATAATAATTTAAGTTGAATATTTTTTTCTGTATATTGCCCAAAGTTATACAAAAGTATGTTTGTTTATTTTGCATTTTGCGCAAAACTACACGAGGGCTATCCGTCCCTAATTTAGCAGTAATAAGACTAGAGGGAAAGCAGCTAGTCATCACCACCCACCGACAACTCTTGGACTACTCTTTTACCAACGAATAGTGGTATTTACCGTTACATTATAACAGCTGAAAGGGCGAGCATATTTGATGGGACGGGGATTCGAACCCGCGACCCTCAGATTGCGAGTCGAGCGCCTTATCCACCTGGCCATGCCGGGCCAGCTGAGAGAAGGCAACCATTCAACGAGAATGGCTTCCACTTGTATAATACCAACAACTAACTCGAACCTTGGACCTTCCAATTCGCAGTCCGGAACAGTAACCATTAGGCTTAATCGAAATTCTTGTAAACATAAGGTATACAGACAATCAAAGTATCTAAAACTATGTAAATCTAAGTATGGTGAAAATACAAATACATGCAAATGGTGAAAAGTCTATTAAAACGAAACCATAATAATTTCACTAAATAAAATGAAATTTAAAGTAACGTACATTGTAGATGGCGTTCTTACCTAAACTGTCAACCTAAAACGATAGTCAATTAATAAGTAATAACGTTTATACTCCATTTTTTCTTTGTTATTAGTTGCATTACTATTATTAGTTGTAATGTTTTAAATAGGTTTCAATGTTACTGTATTATTATTAATCTTTTAAACTTCTTAATACTATTTTGGAATTTTAGTTTAGTGGTAATGATTTAGGACTAATGTATACCTCCAATATCGCCGAACATTGTGAGATGTTATTGGGATAACGGCCGAAAACGTCTTTAATAGCGAGGATACTGAACCAATGATTCGATTCGTTGTAACATAAGTCAACTTACATCTAAAAACCTCCATCTTTTGCTGAATTTGGTTAGATATTAATTTGAGGGGCGGAGACTTTCATAAGTACTGTTTAAGGTTGTATAATAAACCTCCATCTTCTGCTGAATTTGGTTAGATATTAATTTGAGGGGCGGAGACTTTCGTAAGTACTGTTTAGGGTTGTATAATAATGTGGGAAATAATTATTTGATTTGTTATGTTGAAGGTGAAATAAGGCTTAAAATTAATTTGTGGGTAATATATTTTGATCATTTTTTAATTAGGCTTAAAATTGTTTTTCATTTCTATTATAAAGTTTAAACTGTTGACACAGTAGCATTGGATTAATCCCTAAATACGGTTTTTCCTTTATAAACGCGCTTTCTATGTTTATAAGCAGACCGAAGATGTATCATTGGCGTGCCTGTATACTTCTGCTTCAAAATTGAAATATCTAAATTTGTACTAGTTTATTCTGATTGCTATGTTTGGAATACTTCTTTTTTTTTTTTTTTAGTTTTCAATATTTATATCATTTTTGAGATTTCCTAAAAATCGCCTGTTTACTCAAGGTCGTGTTTTCTTATAACAAAGCCACATCGGTCTATCTGCCGCGTTCACCGAATGGGATCGAACCGTTGATTTTAGCGTTGTAAATCCGAAGACTTACCGCTGTTCCACCAGGGGGACGCTGTTTACTCAAACATTCCTTAATAGATATGGAGAAGAATTTTTCTTAACATACAGAACCGCGGGAGAAAAAAACGAGTTTACATTTGAACTTTGTAAATAGGTATAAGATAAACCTATTAATACTCACGTTTATTTGTTTGTTTGTTATTGTTTTACAATTTATAGTTCCTTCATCAAGAATTTATCGTAATAGGTCCCCCCCCCCCGGCGGGACAGCGTTAATTTCACGGATTTGCAACTCTAAAATTCGGGGTTCGATTCCCCGCGGAGGACACAGCAGATAGCTCAACTCAATGTGACTTTGCTCTAAAACAATCATATATATGCATATATATATATATATATATTATTGCAATATATTATGTAAGGTGAATAAAATACAGCTGTTAAAAATTGAAATAAGTTATAAACTGACAAATGGTGAATTATACTAAACTAGCAGAAATACCCCCCACCCCCGTGTAGGTATAACTGCTAGTTCCTGCGGGAGGCTATTGGGCCTGCGGCTTTTTCTGTAATTGTCTGACAATGCTACAGCAATGTACTCGTATTTGACATTCAATAATGTTCACCATTCATGAGAAAATGGATTTTATTGACATCTTAGTTTAAAAATAAGCTATCATCACAGCATTACATCAGAGAGTAGTTTTGATTGAAGTATTTCCTTGTAGACACAGTTATCAATAAAAATATCTTGCTTTTCTGTTGCAACACTCATGAGATTTTCACTAAAGAAAAACAAATAATGTTTTTAAGTTTGTTTTTTATTGTTTTATATTTGAAACTTACTCATTTTTTGTAATTTTTATTGGTTAAATTTGAAACATATCATTTTTGTGGAAATTTCAATTGTTTTATTTATTTCTCAGATATAAAAATACTGCCTAATTATAAAAATATTACCCAGTTATGACTGATGATGATAGTTTCCGAGATCCGAGTTTTGGACGTATACATCGCAAGCTCTATTATAATAAGATGAGCAGTTAAATAATTATTTGAATGCCTAACAAAAATACTTTGTGAAGTATCAAAACTCTCGTTTATAGGAACTGTAACAAAACATTATCCAAGATAAGAATTCAACATAGAAATTTATTCTTTAATAAACCTGATGAATTCAACTAACAAGAAAAAAAAAACAATCTCTGACGGATATCTAACCTTTGATCTTTGGTATACCTTCTTAAATTTGAGTTGTCACTGAGAGATTTGATGTTTTACATGGAAGAAAGCTTTGGGATTGTTAAAACACGAATAAGTAGTAGGTATGATCAGCCATATATTGGGGAAAATTCACACAACCCAACAAAAAAAAACAAGGATAAAACTGGATAAAGGGGTAGTGATACTATATAAACTGGATTACATCAACAAAGTACACGGGATACTTTATAACTAACTTTAAAAACAAGGATATACTTGTCACAATATTGGATAAAGGGGTAGTGATACTGAATAAACTGGATTACATCAACAAAGTACACGGGATACTTTATAACTAACTTTAAAAACAAGGATATACTTGTCACAATATTGGATAAAGGGGTAGTGATACTGAATAAACTGGATTACATCAACAAAGTACACGGGATACGTTAACACTAACTTTAAAAACAAGGATATACTTGTCACAATATTGGATAAAGGGATAGTGATACTGAATAAACTGGATTACATCAACAAAGTACACGGGATACTTTAACACTAACTTTAAAAACAAGGATATACTTGTCACAAAACTGGATAAAGGGGTAGTGATACTATATAAACTGGATTACATCAACAAAGTACACGGGATACTTTATAACTAACTTTAAAAACAAGGATATACTTGTCACAAAACTGGATAAAGGGGTAGTGATACTGAATAAACTGGATTACATCAACAAAGTACACGGGATACTTTATAACTAACTTTAAAAACAAGGATATACTTGTCACAAAACTGGATAAAGGGGTAGTGATACTGAATAAACTGGATAACTAACTTTAAGAAACTGGAAAGTGATCCCATTTCGACAAGAGAAACAGCGACATGTCTGCGGACTTATAACGTCAGAAACCGGGCTTCGATACCCGTGGTGGGCAGAGCACAGGTAGCCCATTGCGTAGCTTTATGCTTAATTACAAACAAAACAAAATTTCAGATATATCTGCTTAAGTTCAAGAAAGATAACATGATATCAAAAAAAGGGTTTATTCTGATATCAGGCCAGTGCGATCGAATGACAATATATCAAGAACAGCTTAGTGATATCCATCTTGTAAAGTCACTGACATCGAACGATGGTGCTCACAATCATGAATTACCAGATTTGTTGTGTCTATTTTCTTATAGCAAAGCCACGTCAGGCTGTCTACTGTGTCCATCGAGGGAAATCGAACCCCTGATTTCGGCGTTGTGAGCCGGTTTTTTTTTTATCAAATTGCATCAAAAATATACAGTCAAATAAGTTTGTTACCTTCGCCCCCGGAGGGGGGGGGGCGAGGGTATTGCATTTGGATCCGTATGTGTGTATGTCCGCGCACGTATCTCGAAAAATGATAAACCGATTTGCGTGAAATTTTTACGGGAAGCAGAGTGTCCCCATAGGACGGTCCTCCCCAAATCTGGTCCATATCCTGATTCTGGATCACTTTGAAACATTTTTATAAATGAGTTTGTTGATAATAACTGTGTAAAATAGCGACTGGATTTGGACCGAATTTCGGGCGCACATTAAACCAAAAGTCCAAAACTTTGCGGCGAGGCTCGGGTATGCAATACCTCTTATTGCTCTTGTTTGTTTTAGAGCAAAGCCACCGCAGGGTATCGAAACCCGAATTTTAGACCCGGAGAAGTCAGTGAGTTTACTTTAAAAAACAACTTTGAATTTTCTAGTGAATTACAAGATTTCAAGTTTGATGATGACGTTTACATGGTCATTTTTTTCACGTTGAATCATTGTACACCACCTTTCAGTTGGAAGAAAACACAAACTAATTCTGTAATACAGTTTATTCAGAAGCGAAACTGTAAACATTCGCTGTAAAATAATTTTACTTAATTTCATATAATCGAACAGGTTAAGTTAGTATCAGTTTTAAACTAACGCCGGATAAATATCCAAATGAAATCAAAGTTGGCTTTTTTGAATACTCTAGGTTGATATTTGTACCGCAAGTCATCGTTATCAGGCCTAAATTTTGATAGCTTTTAGTCCTAACATACTCAGAGAAGATATTCTGAAAAATTTGTACTTATCTAGATTCTAAGAATGCAAGTGATGATATAAAATATTATCTTAAATTAACTGAATACAAAAAAAAATGGTGATATAATTGATAAAAACTGTGGTGATGTCCCCAAATGACCTTTGACATTAGTCTTGCCATGTAAAGAAAAATTACATATCGTTAGTAGGAGGAGACATATCATCAGACGAAATGAACATGAATTTTCAAGTCAGCTCCTAGAATTGATATTTTATGGTAAAAACGCTTGGCTCCGGGCATTTTTCCAATCGATGATTGTCGGTCATTTCCTCCCCTATTTCGTGGTAAAAACCCTTCGGCTCTGGGCATTTTTCCAGTCGTTCATTTCTTTCCCCTATTTCGTAGTAAAAAACCCTTCGGCTCTGGGCATTTTTCCTGTCCTTCATTTCTTTCCCTATTTCGTGGTAAAAACCCTTCGGCTCTGGGCATTTTTCCTGTCCTTCATTTCTTTCCCTATTTCGTGGTAAAAACACTTCGGCTCCGGGCATTTTTCCTGTCCTTCATTTCTTTCCCTATTTCGTGGTAAAAACGCTTGGCTCCGGGCATTTTTCCAATCAATGATTTCTTTCCCTATTTCGTGGTAAAAACG
>NW_013675309.1:9536-12924 GCF_000517525.1 Limulus polyphemus | reverse complement strand
GTACACGTGTCTTGACACGTTCACCTATAAACAAACATACATAAAACTAATAGTAGACGTGTCTTGACACGTTCACCTATAATACAAAACATACATAAAACTAATAGGAAGTTATTGTCTGGCAATACACTGAGTAATAGACTCAGAAACACTCTTTAAGTTCACTTCAGTGACTTTGGTAAGAGGAGAAGTTACTATCTGGCAATACACTGAGTAATAGACTCAGAAACACTCTTTAAGTTCACTTCACTGACTTTGGTAAAAGAAGAAGTTACTGTCCGGCAAGACACCGAGTAATAGACTTAGAAACACTCTTTAAGCATGGAAAGTTCTGGACGAAATGATGACCAGTACGAAGTTACCGGAGCATTCTAACCCCTCATGGCATCATTTAAAAACAGAGTTTAATTGTAATACCAAAGACTTTCCCCTGGTAAAACCTACGAATATAGTTGTAAACGTTTATAATTTCGTGTAATTTTGTTGTTTCATTGGACAATTTGTTGTTGAAATACTTGAAGGTTTGTTTAGTTTGTTGTTAAGCACAAAGCTGTACAATGGGCTATCTATGCTCTACTTTCCGCGGGGTATCGAAATCCTATTTTAGCGTCATCAGCCCTCAAACTTATGGCTAAGTTACCGAGGGGGATGATGTGGGTGGTGGCTTTTATTGATGAAAACAGACGATTTTGTGTTATTCGTGTTGTTTTAGATTATGACGGTTATGCTTTACCTATCACACACGCACAATCAGTATCCATAGCAACATATTGTTTAGCCACGTAATTAAGCAGACAAGACAATATTACTAACAAACACACAAAAAAAACTCTGGAAGGTCTACACGAATTAAGAGTTTAACCTTACCTCAAACAAAGCAGGACGTATAGTGGAATGTACGTAATGCCTTATTAGCGAGTTCTCTGGGCATTAGTATCCTTCACCAGTAAATCTGACTTCGGTCCCGCGATAGCTGGCAGCTGCGACCGCATGACCCGCAGATTCCTCGTCGGTACAACTGGTGTTCCTAATCCGTCAACGTCCAAGAGTGAGACTTTGCGGCCCTACACGCCCGATCATGCCGGTGCTTGTTGACACCTTTTGACGTCGCCGCCGAGATTTAGTAGGCCTGCCAGATTACTTGAACTACAGATTGTTATCGTCGCAATTAGCAGCTTATAAGGCCTACGGATAACGTCGACTAAAGATACTTTCTACGGCCCAGGTTTTGGAGTAAAACAGATTACGAGAGCGGCTCTTTTACCGAGGATTTGATATCGTCGCCGCCTCGAGCAAGCCAGGCATGTCTTAACCTCGTGCCTCGGGGGAAAAGACTTTTTCCGACTTTATGTTACAAGGAGATGAAATCTCCTCTATTCCAAGATTTTTTTGTATATGTTGGAAAAGACAGTACCGTGACTTTAGTTTTAGTCTTAGGCTAACAAAAATTTTATTAATTACTACAAGTGGAGGATCCGTGTGATGTTTCTTCTGACGGTACAAACACAGGTACAAAGACACAAACCGCTGAGTACTGGTTGTGTATCATATATCTCTCTCTCTGATAAAAACAAGAACAAAAAAAAAACAGCCTGCCCTTGACTGCTTCCTAAGCCCGTGGTTATTACATTTTTTTTTCTACCGCTCAGCGGTAAACCTGAGGGCTTACAACGCTAAAACGCAGGCTTCGATACCGATAGCCAATTACGTAACAATGTGTATAATAATAACAAAGAAAAAAAAAACCTACCGCTTATAGCGCCCCCTTTGAGCAACCACGCTTATTCTTATATATTATTGGGATTTTTATCCAAATATTATGTATGTAAAACGTATGGCTATCCAATCAATGAAATCAAATTTATCGATGTTTTCCATGTATGTTTTTTTTTAATCTTACGTTAGCTGGTTATGCACATGAGCAGAAAGTACACCAAATGTCTTTTAATTAGTACGGATGCATAGAATTTTCTAGATGTGTTTTATTTTAAATTATCGGAAGGATGTCAGTCAGCACGTCGGTAAGCCTAATTTTTCGATACTTTTGTAGAATCTTAACTTTTTCAAAAAATTAAGCACTCCTGATAATAAATTCGGCCACGAAACAGTACTGTTAAATAATTAAAATAATATCGATAATTAAACTTAAAACTTAGAAGAAAGTGCCTGCCCTCCACGTGCATAATTAATTTATTGTCATTTGTACTAATCCAGTTCTTAGGTTGTGTATTCCAAGTTCCAGTGCTGTCCTTGGACTTTTGAACGTAATACGCGGACTTTTGTACAGTAATAAATCTACCTATGGACACTGAAAACTGGTGGTTTTATGTGAATGCAGTTTCGTTATTTTTTTTTCTTTTCAATTATGCAGCTTATTCGTTTGTTACGTTTTGGAAAAAAGAGTTGAAAAATATTACATAAAGCATCTACGTGAACCTGCCTGCATGATGGTTAAGTGTTGAATAAAGGAGGATAATGTTAGTTTCATGTATGTTTTGTTTTATAGGTGAACGTGTCAAGACACGTGTACTATTAGTTTCATGTATGTTTTATTTTATAGGTGAACGTGTAAAGACACGTCTACTATTAGTTTCATGTATGTTTTGTTTTATAGGTGAACGTGTCAAGACACGTGTACTATTAGTTTTATGTATGTTTTGTATTATAGGTGAACGTGTCAAGACACGTGTAGACTCAGAACACTCTTTAAGTTCACTTCACTGACGTTGGTAAGAGAAGAAGTTACTGTCTGGCAAGACACCGAGTAATACTTACCAACGTCAGTGAAGTGAACTTAAAGAGTGTTTCTGAGTCTATTACTCGGTGTCTTGCCAGACAGTAACTCCTCCTCTTACCAAAGTCAGTTAAATGAAGACTTTTTGTATCCTTCCTTTCATTCACATTTTATTCCAAATCGTTCTCCGTCTCCTCACCCTTCCATTATAGAAAGATTTGGGACTTCGAGGATCTTATAATTATAAATAGGTTTCACTATTTCAAAACTTTTGCAGTGTTTTACAGTTCGAAAAAACTAAAAAAAACTTTAGTTATGATTTTGACTTTACGAATGTATACAAAAAACTCATAATTTAGAGAAACGTCTGCGAGCGAAGTGTTCTAACACCAAACTGGTATAGCGTAGGAAATGACCGACAATCGTCGGTAGGAAAAAAATGTCCGGGGCCGAAGTGTTTTACCACGAAATAGGGAGAGAAATGAAGGACAGGAAAAATGCCCAGAGCCGAAGGGTTTTTTACTACGAAATAGGGGAAAGAAATGAACGACTGGAAAAATGCCCAGAGCCGAAGGGTTTTTACCACGAAATAGGGGAGGAAATGATCGACAATCATTGATTGGAAAAATGCCCGGAGCCAAGCGTTTTTACCAC
>NW_013675309.1:6860-8598 GCF_000517525.1 Limulus polyphemus | reverse complement strand
TAGGTGAACGTGTCAAGACACGTGTATTATTAGTTTTATGTGTGTTTTGTTTTATAGGTGAACGTGTCAAGACACGTCTACTATTAGTTTCATGTATGTTTTGTATTATAGGTGAACGTGTCAAGACACGTGTACTATTAGTTTTATGTATGTTTTGTTTTATAGGTGAACGTGTCAAGACACGTCTACTATTAGTTTCATGTATGTTTTGTTTTATAGGTGAACGTGTCAAGACACGTCTACTATTAGTTTTATGTATGTTTTGTATTATAGGTGATTGTGATAAAGTTTTATCAAACTATGGATGCAGGATGCTTGCTCATTACATGGAAATATATATATATATATATCTGCCTACCTAGCAATCTATGTATACCTTCATAAATATTTATTTATCTGCCTGCGTGCTTATCTGCCTACCTAGATAAATATGTTTACCTACCTACATAGTAATATATATTTATCTGCCTGCGTGCTGTCTGCCTACATGGCTACCTATCTACATACTTATTTATCTGTCTCAAGCTGCTTTACAGACCATGAGCTATTTGTGTGTGGACGAGGCTAGAAAAGACGAGGCCTAGCTAGAGGGCTCTGCTGCGTTGATACTAACTGTGTTCATGAATAACACTGTACCCTGGAAACGAAAGGATTTCAATATATAGAAGCTAACAAGCCTCGCCGATCACTCGTTCTACAGTGAGATACCACAACCCTGTTTCCTAGCAACTCACTTTACAGTGAGATACCAAGGCCCTGTCTCATGGCAACAGTCACCAGCGTAATGAGACATGCGCACTGATGGAGAAAACTGTAATAAAGTCAAGTGCCATTTGAAGTTTTCCATGCCGAACTAATGTCTGCTATTAAAAAAAACTGAAACAGGCAACAGTTATCATCCTGACATCCAAATAGTACCGGAAGAAATGCAAACGATGCTGAAAGAAATAAAAGTTGTTCCGAATTCTGTGTGGTCCAATAGTTTCTTCGTTGTTTGAATGTCTGTTGAATGATCCTCTAAACTGCTTGCGAGGTGAAGAAGAAAGATGATAAGGGGAAGAACGATTCGTGGAAAATACCTAATTAATACACCATAGTGTCAATCGCGTTTGTTCGGCTGAAGGTCATTTCGAAAATATATTCTGGTTTAAAAATTCCTAGTTGGCTTCTTTGACCTTGTTCTCTTGTCTGACCTCGAGTATGTATGTGTGTGTGCGTTTATGGTATATATATATATATTATCTAGAGTTTTTGAAACTAAAGATTGCTGGAAATTTTCAAATTGTTTATTACAGAACTAGTGTTCGAAATTAAATTATCCTTCAGCTACTAATGAAATGCTCCTAGTAATTCAGCAGTAAACTTGAAGGCTTATAACTTGAAAGTGTTTTTGAGATATCATTCAATTTTTAGCATTAAAGGAATACAAAAAAAGTCCTGTCAAAAGGTTGTATTCTGAAATATGAAAAACAAACAAACATAGACTGACATTTCCGTGGTGGGTCAACGGTAAGTTTAAGCATTTACAACACAAAATTCTGGGTTCGATTCCCCCCACATTGTTTCGCTTAGCAATAATAAATCGTCACAAGAACCCATTGTTCTATATCTTTCTACGTGTGTGTTCAGGGACGGCAGAAATAATGGTTTACTGGGCTTAGGCTACCTTAAAACGTACCCTAGTCTCCTCTGTACCCCCATATCTAGCGAAAAGTTCAAACCTTTTTTTTTTTTTTTT
>NW_013675309.1:0-5960 GCF_000517525.1 Limulus polyphemus | reverse complement strand
GAAGATTTCGACAAAATTTAAATGTTTCAGGGAGAACTGGAAAAGGCAGAGATGGCGAAGTGAAGATTTCGACAAAATTTAAATGTTTCAGGGAGAACTGGAAAAGGCAGAGATGGCGAAGTGAAGATTTCGACAATTTCCGACAAATATTAACGACCCATAATCAGGGTCACAGGTTGGCTGGGATGTATAAATCTAATGCGGTAGAATTTGTTGTGGGAGAAACGGGTTTATCTGTCTATCTACCTACTTATCTATCTATCTTTTTCTGGACAGGATCTAACCCAATTGGCATGGTGCTGGGCTGCGCACCTGAAGGCATAAGGTTTCGAGCCTTTGAACATAAGCTTTAGGGACGTTATAACCGTGATTAGTTGCCCTCGATATGGTCAGCAGTTCTTATCCTGGAAAGAGGGCGTCTTTGACCTGATAATTTATCCGATGTGTCACATGAGCTGCCGCTCAGCTTGAAAATAACGAAGCGCCCAGACTATTTTTATTTTTTTGTCGTGCATGTGAGTCACTGGACTATCTCAAAAAAAAACGTCACAATGTCAACATCAGACGTCACAGAAAGGATAATTTAAACAGAAAATGGAAGACACGTTTAATCGTGTAAATAAGTATATATACACGTGAGTACTTACAATAAGGTGATTAATCATTCTAGCATTACTAGTACTAACTACTAAATCTTTTATATTCTGTGTTTTGTCTGCTAATCTGCTTGGGCCTCTAGTGCATGTAGTGACAGGAGCATGGGTTCGAACCCTAGTCTTTTTGCTAGAAAGATTTGTGTTCTGTCCATATGTGTGTGTGTATGTATGTATATATATATATGGATGTATTTATCTATCTAGGCAAGGACATCGCCAGCATTTTTTTCACGGGGGCTCGTCTCTGAAACCAGTGACACGTTAGGCCTAAGCAAGCCGTGAGTCAGTGGTAACTCAGAATGTGCTCCAGCGCAAGTCCTTATGAGACTGAAGAAACAGGTTCGGTAGTCTTTTGCAACAATAAATGTAATTTTCCGTAACTATCGCCCCCCCCCCCACAGTGGCACAACGGTATATCTGCGGACTTACAACGCTAGAAACCGGGTTTCGATACCCGTGGTGGGCAGAGCACAGATAGACCATTGTGTAGCTTTGTGCTTAATTACAGACAAACAAACAAAAACCGTAACTATGAAAATTAAGTTGACGTTCAAAACATCAGGATTTTTCGGTCCTAACTACCCCGCCCCCTAGCGACGGCGAAGTAATGTCAGTTGAACAATTATAACCCGATGTAAAAGTTAATTCTATTTTAGTATGAGAGACGTATTGGCTTATTTTAATCATTAAAAAGTGCTCTTACCATACCATCGGGTTTCGTTATTCGGGGTGGGCAGAGCACCTTATGTAGCTTTGTGTTTTAACAACAAGCAAAGCAAATCACCAAAAGTGGATCTCACAAAGGAATGCTGCCTAGTCTCGCAGAATGGCAGTGGTGTCAACATACGATGGACGAGCTAATAAAGAACGAACTTCGTGTGTCAACACGTGTTGGACGAGTTCAAAAGAACGGACTTCATTGTCAACGCGTGTTGTACGAGTTGAGAAAGAAGGGACTTTATGTGTCAACACGTGTTGGACGAGTTCAGAAAGAAGGGACTTTATGTGTCAACACGTGTTGGACAAGTTCAGAAAGAAGGGACTTTATGTGTCAAAGCGTGTTGGACGAGTTCAGAAAGAAGGGACTTTATGTGTCAACACGTGTAGGACGAGTTCAGAAAGAAGGGACTTTGTATGTCAACGCGTGTTGGACGAGTTCAGAAAGAAGGGACTTCATGTGTCAACACGTGTTGGACGAGTTCAGAAAGAAGGGACTTCATGTGTCAACACGTGTTGGACGAGTTCAGAAAGAAGGGACTTTATGTGTCAACGCGTGTTGGACGAGTTCAGAAAGACGGGACTTTATGTGTCAACACGTGTTGGACGAGTTCAGAAAGAAGGGACTTCATGTGTCAACACGTGTTGGACGAGTTCAGAAAGATAGGGACTTTATGTGTCAACAAGTGTTGGGACTTCATGTGTCAACACATGTAGGACGAGTTCAGAAAGACGGGACTTCATGTGTCAACACGTGTTGGACGAGTTCAGAAAGAATGGACTTTATGTGTCAACACGTCTTGGGACTTCATGTGTCAACACGTGTTGGGACTTCATGTGTCAACACGTGTTGAGACTTCATGTGTCAACACATGTTGGACGAGTTCAAAAAGAAGGGACTTTATGTAATGAGGTGTTAGAGTAGGTTTTGAAACAGTACTTAGTTTGAGCTCAAACATTTCATTCACTAGAAACAACTTGTGTCCATGGAACATAAATCTGGTGTCTGAACACAAATCTGCAAGTTCAAGTTGTAAACAACACACACAGTGGGCTAACGGAACACCAAAGTGTAGGTTAATGTACACACGATGGTGTAAATTAAGACACTTCCTAACATAAACTACAAGTCAAACACTGCATAAAAAACAACAAAAACAAATTCATTTTATCTCAGATAAAGAGCGATTCGTTTCCACCATGTTTGAGCTCAGTAAACCGGTTCAAACCGGAACTCGTCACAAACGTGTACTTCTCTACACAGCAACGTATTTAAATGAACACAACTTTGAAATGAAAAGCGCAAGCCGTTTATGTTATTAGAAAACGCAAACTTGTATGTATCGCTACAAAAACGAATCGCGTCACACAAATCTGTGTTCGGACAAAGCGATGCGTACGCTTGTGTAATTTAAACACTACTTTTCATTCAATGACTTATATACACCCGTCTGTAGAGGACTCGTTTGTTTTGGTTACGGTGGAAAGCTGATTAATTGGCTATCTGTGCTCTGCCCACCGTAGAGATCGAACCCCGAATTCTTAACTGACAAGTCGTTACGCTTAATGCTGAGCCACAGAGAGACGTAAAGGATCAACAAGCTATCTTGATAGTTATGATTTGAAATAATTAAAATTGATCTCAAACAAACAAGGTGATATTCAAAGATCAAGTCTTTATAACATGGCAAATTATACTTGAGGATTAGTATCAAGCCAGTGACTTTTCTTACATTGAAATTCTATATTTTGGAAGTCGTCGTTTTTATTGTGGTCACTTCAACACAGAATTTACTTATACTACGATTTCTTTCGTTCCATAACAAGAAACAGACAAGACTCGAACTTATGTTCAACTTATTCAGTACGAAGAAAGTTTTAATTAATAAATATTTTACCTAATACTTTAAATAATTGCTTATATTTTGATAGTCGGACAATTTTCTTTGTGCAAACGTTTTACTCGTTTGATTCATCAGAAGAATCGGAGTGTTAAACACTCGCACCACGATACAATACTGCGTTGTCTGTCAGTCAGTCAGTAGACACTAAAATGGCGTCACATGAGGTACGCTCAACGTTGCAATTTGTAATGTCGTGACGTCTGTAAAAAGTGCGCATGCCATGAATCACGAGAAGAGTTATGCACTCTGTAAGCTACAACACAGCATGACATACGAATTTCGAAAGCAAGAAATAAAAATATTTGTCACTCTTAATTTTGGTTTTATTTACTCTTGAAACAGAACACTTTCGGGGACCCTGCGGAAGTACATCTAGTTCAATATGTCAGAATAGTCAGATAATTAAGAAATGAAACATAATTTTCTATTCAATACCGTAAAAGTGTCTTTTTCTTGAACAAAAATTTAACTTAATTGTTAGGAGAAAGAACAATGGTTCTGAGATTTTTTTATTATTTTTTTATCAAGTATAAACAGATTGTGTAGCTTTGTGCCTAACTTCAAACAAACAAGCATAGTGGCTCATAGAAAGGCTCCTAGTTTGTTGGCTTTTTTTAGTTATTTTTCAAGTAGTGCCCGGCATGGTCGGGTGGTTATGGCGCTTGACTGAGGGTCGTGGGTTCGAATCCCCGTCCCACCAAACATGCTCGTCCTTTCAGCCGTGGGGGCGTTATAACGTGACGGTCAACCCTACTATTCGTTGGTAAAAGAGTAGCCCAAGAGTTGGCGGTGGGTGGTGATGACTAGCTGCCTACTCTCTAGTCTTACACTGCTAGGAACGGCTAGCGCAGATAGCCCTCGTGTAGCTTTGCGCGAAATTCAACACAAACAAACAAACAATTTTTCAAGTACAAACTTTTAGCTCATAGCTCCGTCATCTCTTGACCGATTTGAGATCTAATTATAGTTTTGGACTGAGGGTAGGCTGGTAGATAGCCTGATGATTAATAAAATCGAATCGGGTATACGAGCGCCCCACGCTTGGTATTGCTGGCGTACTAAAATATAACTAATAAAAATAAAAAAAGGTCTCATAGTGTAAATTACTCTAGTCCTTCTTAAAATAATTTCAAATGCCGCGGCTATTGAGGATTCCCTCTTGTTTACAAAGTAAAGACTTCTTGCATTAGTTTCACTTTATGTGGTAACATTGTTTACTAAGTAAAAACTTCTTGCATTAGTTTCACTTTATGTGGTAGCATTGTTAACTAAGTAAAAACTTCTTGTTGCATTAGTTTCACTTTATGTGGTAGCATTGTTAACTAAGTAAAAACTTCTTCTTGCATTAGTTTCACTTTATGTGGTAGCATTGTTAACTAAGTAAAAACTTCTTCTTCTTGCATTAGTTTCACTTTATGTGGTAGCATTGTTAACTAAGTAAAAACTTCTTGCATTAGTTTCACTTTATGTGGTAGCATTGTTTACTAAGTAAAAACTTCTTGCGTTAGTTTCACTTTATATGGTAGCAGAATAAAAACTGTTGTTGTTTTCCGTTTATTAATTCATTTATTATCATAAATTATATTACTTATATTAGAAATGGTATATGACAGAATGTATTTTTTTCGTACTAATTGTAACTTTCCTATTTACAACCACATTCTCTCACATTTTGCCCCCCCCCCTTTCCGGTACCAGCGGTAAGTTATAACGCTAAAATCTGGAGTTCGCTTTCTCGCGGTGGACAGAGTAACATATAGCCCATTACATAGCTTCACGTTAAAACAAAGAAACAATTTTTGTCCTTTACCCCCGGTGGATAAGCAATAAGTTTCTAGGCTTATAATGCTGAAATCTGGGGTTAGATTCCCCGAGGTGGACAGAGCAGACATAGATGATTGTGAAATTTTGCGCTAATTAAATGAAGTTTAAACTCACGTTCATTTTTTATCACACTTTCAGAGACATTTTGTGAAGCATTTATTTTCCAGTTACAATATTATTTTGTGTAATATTTGGTTACACAGTTACAACTTTATCTAATGAAACAAAAGAAGTTTTCCTTTATGAGTTACTGTAACATTTTGTAACACTTCTTAAATAATATCCGTAGTGCTTAGTGTAATATTTAGTTATGATACCTCGTGCACACTTAGGGTATCTTTATTGATTACAATGGTACTCTCCTAGGATCCCTTTATTGACAACAATGGTATTTTACGTAGGGTATCTTTATTGATTACAATGGTACTTTATGTAGGATATCTTTATTGACAACAATGGTATTTTACGTAGGGTATCTTTATTGATTACAATGGTACTCTCCTAGGATCCCTTTATTGACAACAATGGTACTTTACGTAGGGTATCTTTATTGATTACAATGGTACTCTCCTAGGATCCCTTTATTGACAACAATGGTACTTTACGTAGGGTATCTTTATTGATTACAATGGTACTCTCCTAGGATCCCTTTATTGACAACAATGGTGCTTTACGTAGGATATCTTTATTGATTACAATGGTACTTTCCTAGGATCCCTTTATTGACAACAATGGTACTTTACGTAGGGTATCTTTATTGATTACAATGGTACTCTCCTAGGATCCCTTTATTGACAACAATGGTACTTTACGTAGGGTATCTTTATTGATTACAATGGTACTCCCTTAGGATCCCTTT
>NW_013675308.1:20248-22570 GCF_000517525.1 Limulus polyphemus | reverse complement strand
AATAAATCATGAGGTACTATAGCATGGATAAATCATGAGGTATTGTGAATATAGGAAATCCTGAGGTACTATGGTATGGATAAATCCTGAGGTACTATAGCATGGATAAATCATGAGGTATTGTGAATATAGGAAATCCTGAGGTACTATGGTATGGATAAGTCCTGAGGTACTATGGCATGGATAAATCATGAGGTACTAGAGCATGCATAAATCATGAGGTACCACAATAATAGGAAATCCTGAGGTACTATAGCATGGATAAATCATGAGGTACCACAATAATAGGAAATCCTGAGGTACTATGGCATGGATAAATCATGAAGTACCACAATAATAGTAAATCCTGAGGTACTATAGCATGGATAAATCATGAGGTATTGTGAATATAGGAAATCCTGAGGTACTATGGCATGGATAAGTCCTGAGGTACTATGGCATAGATAAATCATGAGGTACCACAATAATAGGAAATCCTGCAGTACTATGGCATGAATAAATCATGAGGTACTAGGGCATGCATAAATCATGAGGTACCACAATAATAGGAAATCCCGAGGTACTATGGCATTAATAAATCATGAGGTACCACAATAATAGGAAATCCTGAGGTACTATGGCATGGATAAATCCTGAGGTACTATGGCATGGATAAATCCTGAGGTACTATGGCATGGATAAATGATGAGGTACTATGGCATGAATAAATCCTGAGGTACTATGGCATGGATAAATCCTGAGGTACTATGGCATGGATAAATGATGTGTCAGTACAGCCGATCATCTTGTAAATTAGTACACAATTACTGAATAATAAATAAATTTTCTCTTCAGAGCTAGATTTTTTATGCAACTGGTAAAATCTTCTTAAGTTGTTTACCAGTTGCTAGAAAAGTCTGAAAAAATGTCTTTTATTTAAAATAAAGTTTAATCCACAATAACTTAATAATACAAAATTGTTCTGTTAATGTAGTTTGAAATCTTATGTTAGTTTACATCACATGGTATTTTGTGTTCACCCACAATGTCTTTTGTTTTCTTTTCTTAGAAGTTCTGATGACTGTAATAAAAAGCAACCAAGTGACTGTGACGTTCTTGAATACCATAACGGGGAAGGTAAGCAATGTAAGGGCTGTCATATTTCTGATTTTTAAAGTATTTTCTATAATTACTGAGTTATTATGTGAAGTTATCTCTATGATAGTGACTGTTAAAAAGTTGCCTCATGATTTTCTAGTTTCATAGTACCTCTTGTGTGATATCGTAGTTTGTTAACTAATGACTTATTCAGCTTATGCAGACCAAGAAGACCAAGTACAAGTTCGTATTATTGCTGGAGCAACTGTTGCAGTGGTTGTACTGGTTGTTGTTATCGTCGTGATGATTGTCTTATACATAAGAAGGTAGTTTTGTATTTTATATTAATTACCAGTGATTACCGTACTTGTTCTGTAATTTAACTGCATATATTAAGTAACTTTCAGGATAATCTTGTTTATTAATGTGTAATGACCAATATTAATACAGGTGATAATACTTTAGATTAACAACTACTTACTACTGTCAGTACAGCCGATTATCTTGTAGATTAGTACACAATTACTGGTGTCAGTACAGCTTATCATCTTGTAGATTAGTACACAATTACTAGTGATAGTACAGCTGATCATCTTGTAGATTAGTACACAACTACTAGTGCCAGTAAAGCTGATCATCTTGTAGATTAGTACACAACTACTAGTGATAGTACAGCTGATCATCTTGTAGATTAGTACACAACTACTAGTGATAGTAAAACCGATCGTTTTGTAGATTAGTACACAGTTACTGGTGTCAGTACAGCTGATCATCTTGTAGATTAGTACACAATTACTAGTGATAGTAAAACCGATCATCTTGTAGATTAGTACACAATTACTACTGCCAGTACAGCTGATCATCTTGTAGATTAGTACACAGTTACTAGTGATAGTAAAACCGATCATCTTGTAGATTAGTACACAATTACTAGAAGTTATAGTAGTATTTATCTGTTTAACATTAGTGCAATACTACATCAACCATAGAAAAATCACTAGGATACACAGTAGCTAATTACTTTACAGAAGTTATAGTAATATTTTATCTGTTTAACATTAGTGCAATACTACATCAACCATAGAAAAATCACTAGGATACACAGTAGCTAATTACACACAAGAAGTTATAGTAATATTTTATCTGTTTAACATTAGTGCAATACTACATCAACCATACAAAAATCACTAGGATACACAGTAGCTAATTACACACAAGAAGTTATAGTAATATTTTATCTGTTTA
>NW_013675308.1:17557-19585 GCF_000517525.1 Limulus polyphemus | reverse complement strand
ACCTCAGGATTTCCTATTATTGAGGTACTTCATGATTTATTCATGCCATAGTACCTCATGATTTATTCATGCCATAGTACCTCAGGATTTCCTATTATTGAGGTACTTCATGATTTATTCATGCCATAGTACCTCATGATTTATTAATGCCATAGTACTGCAGGATTTCCTATTATTGTGGTACTTCATGATTTATTCATGCCATAGTACCTCATGATTTATCCGTGCCGTAATACCTCAAGATTTTCTAGTTTCAGAGCATCTCATGATTCATTTGTACCAGGTGGCCGGTAGGTGTAGTTGTTGGGCTGTACTTCACACAAGTTAAAAATATATTTATTTTAATCTAGGTTATGCAGTTGTGGATTAAGCACCCAAGCCACCAACTCGAGGTATTTACGCATGGAATAAAGAAACTCACTCAGAGACAGTTGTAATACAAACACAAACTAATTTTGTTACAGGCTATTGATCAGTTCTTCTACATCAAAGTCATCTTGAAATAATGCACAACTGAAACTGTCAATCTCTTTGTTTTGGATACTGAAGTGTTCGTTGATCAGTTCATTAACATGGATACTACATTGAACAGGTTATCTATTAAGTTAATACGAGGAATTCCTACAGTCATGGTTTTTATTATACAACTGTGTTAACAAATCTTTTAATATATCTCTCAATAATTTTATTATACCTTTCAATAATCGTGTTGAATCCTTCATACACATAATATTTGATAATTTCTTTTCTTCATACATTATACATCATTACAGATGTACTTTGCTAGACTAGATAGGAGATAGCATTATTATACTTACAATGTGACGAATCTCCTCAATGGTTTATAAACCAGCCATGATAGCAGTTCCATTAGTAGGTCTGGATCAGCTAGAGCGAGATGTCTTCAGTTTGGAAAGCATGCTGTTTTAGACATTTTTCCATGTTATTACAAATTCTTAATAAGTGCAGTGGATCTACAATAAGTAGTTCCTTCAACTTAATTGGTACAAGTGGAATCTTACAACAAACCAACATCATAATGACATGTTACGTGGTTCTACAATAAGTAGTTCCTTCAACTTAATTGGTACAAGTGGAATCTTACAACAAACCAACATCATAATGACATGTTACGTGGTTCTACAATAAGTAGTTCCTTCAACTTAATTGGTACAAGTGGAATCTTACAACAAACCAACATCATAATAACATGTTACATGGTTCGTACGGAACTATCTCTCCTTAATTATTCATTGACACGTGTAAACACCTGAGATTATTAACTCAGAATATATAGAGACAAGCCGTTTAACTTAGGTATTTTTTACAGATATCCTTCCACTTGTTGATTCCTCTATTTATAGTTTCTAATATAAACATGAGCTAACTCATGTAATGGGTTTTGAGTTTGTCTCATCCTTTTTTTGGTGGTGTACTAGTTAGTGTCCATTTTTTATTACTTCCTTTGGTCTGCTGTACTTCTCTAAGTTTGTATGGTATATTTGGAGCCATATATATTTCTTCAACGCCTTATATAATACTTTATATGTTATGTACAAAACTCTATCTCATGAAGTCCTTTGTATCTCATGATTTCTTAGTATATCTTAATTGTCCCATGATACATCATGATTTATTTACACGATAGTGCCACGTATGGTATGGAAGAGGATCATATATATAATTTAGTAATGGAGAATTGCTTCTGATAATTAACCTTTTTCCTGGCTAATATTCTATCGTTATGCTCTAAGTATTTCTTTTCTTATTCACCATGCTAACTTATTATGTTGCTTTTGGAGGATTAACAAATGCATCTAACTGAAAGTACTTGGATCACGTTTAAAACTACATAATTTGATCCATGTAGCAGTAGTAACTGACAGAATTTAGATCACATTGAAAACCACATGATTTGATCCATGTAGCAATACTGACTGACAGTATTTAGATCACATTGAAAACCACATGATTTGATCCATGTAGCAATACTGACTGACAGTATTTATATCAGATGTAAACACAGAG
>NW_013675308.1:7328-17543 GCF_000517525.1 Limulus polyphemus | reverse complement strand
GACTGCTTACGTTTACTTAGTTAATAAAATAATTAGATTAATAATGTGTCTTTCTAACCCAAATGAACAAATCAAATAATATAGAATAGGTTTAAATCCAGCAAGACTTTAGAGCACATATGTAGTAGTTTCACTTCCAATCAACAAAAATGCAGTTCATTACAATTACCTCAACAGTAATATGCTATAATCAAGCACTTTTAGTTTGTAAAACATACTTTACTGAGAATAACACATGATACTAGAAACTGGCATTGTTACAAAAAAAGAGCTTATCATTCCTGCCAACATCAGATTTTTTAAGTTAAAAAAATACTTTTTTTAACTTTTGTAATTCATACTGCTTAACAATAAACTATAATCATAATTTAGTACAATGATTAAATTATACAATACTTTAAAATAAATAACAAAAAGATGGAAGTCCCCCTTGGAATACAGAGAGTTGACAAGTATGGAATACTTGCTACAAAGTTATCAACTATGAGTTAAAGTTTCATACTGTTTCAACAGGACAAATTGGAATAAAAGATATGCACTCTCTCAGTACATTGAGTGACTTGATCTTCAGTGAATATAAAAAGGTAAATTGAGTGACTTGATCTTCAGTGAATATAAAAAGGTAAATTGAGTGACTTGATCTTCAGTGAATATAAAAAGGTAAATTGAGTGACATGATCTTCAGTGAATATAAAAAGGTAAATTGAGTGACTTGATCTTCAGTGAATATAAAAAGGTAAATTGAGTGACATGATCTTCAGTGAATATAAAAAGGTAAATTGAGTGATTTGATCTTCAGTGAATATAAAAAGGTACATTGAGTGACTTGATCTTCAGTGAATATAAAAAGGTAAATTGAGTGACTTGATCTTCGGTGAATATAAAAAGGTACATTGAGTGACTTGATCTTCGGTAGATATAAAAAGGTAAATTGAGTGACTTGGTCTTCAGTGAATATAAAAAGGTAAATTGAGTGACTTGGTCTTCAGTGAATATAAAAAGGTACATTGAGTGACTTGATCTTCAGTGAATATAAAAAGGTAAATTGAGTGACTTGATCTTCAGTGAATATAAAAAGGTAAATTGAGTGACTTGATCTTCAGTGAATATAAAAATTCCACAAAACATTTATACTTGATGACAGCAAATTAATCTTCCCTTTACGAAGTACTGACGGACAGAAAATGAATGATAAGTTATCAGGAGCTTATGTATAACTTACAAAGTTGCTACTACATATCACTGTAGGCAACAAACATACTTTTAGTTATGGACCTTTTAAAACAGATCAATGAAAATGTTTCAAGTTACTTTATACTTAATAGATGGTCGATTAATATGTTTAATACATCTAGTTCTATAACTGAACTAATGTTAAATTTAATATTTAAGCAACTGATACAAAATCAATGAGTTTAATAAAATTTATTGTTCCATGATCACCTACAGTATCTTAAGGTGTATTAATGACAGATAATATATTTTAATAACAGTCATGTTAAATTATTAATTTACACGGTCCAGGACATTTCAGTTGGAACGAAGTGAGCAATGAAACAAATCATGCTGCTGAAGACGTGTCACCTGAAAAAGCCACTGAAGGCCGAGTGCATTCGAGACATCTTCTTTTTAGTATATAAGACTGGCGAGAAAAACTAGCGGGATTGAAGAGATAGATAATTGAGTCAAGCGGAGAGTAGGTACTGTAAGTAAAGTGTGTGAATCACTGTGATTTATAGCATGTATTATAAAGGTTGTTAAGTTTAAAGTGACTGTGGAAAGTCTGTGTATTACAAAGTTTGTATCGAGAAAGATATTGTAAAGAGAAAGCATTACAATATTGTCATAAACTGTTTTAAAAGCAATCTACAGGAGTTCCAAACAATCATTAATTGTTAATGTTAACATATTTTAATACAATACAACAACATACCTAAAATCAGTGCATGTACAGCATATACTACATACTAAATAAAGTAGTGAAGTGGAAGATTGTAGTAACATGCATATACTACATACTAAATAAAGTAGTGAAGTGGAAGATTGTAGTAACATGCATATACTATACACTAAATAAAGTAGTGAAGTGGAAGATTGTAGTAACACGCATATACTACACACTAAATAAAGTAGTGAAGTGGAAGATTGTAGTAACACACATATACTATACACTAAATAAAGTATTGAAGTGGAAGATTGTAGTAACATTCATATACTATACACTAAATAAAGTAGTGAAGTGGAAGATTGTAGTAACATTAATATACTACACACTAAATAAAGTATTGAAGTGGAAGATTGTAGTAACACACATATACTATACACTAAATAAAGTATTGAAGTGGATAATTGTAGTAACATGCATATACTATACACTAAATAAAGTAGTGAAGTGGAAGATTGTAGTACCATGCATATACTACACACTAAATAAAGTAGTGAAGTGGAAGATTGTAGTAACATGCATATACTATACACTAAATAAAGTAGTGAAGTGGAAGATTGTAGTAACATGCATATACTATACACTAAATAAAGCAGTGAAGTGGAAGATTGTAGTAACATGCATATACTACATACTAAATAAAGTAGTGAAGTGGAAGATTGTAGTAACATGCATATACTATACACTAAATAAAGTAGCGAAGTGGAAGATTGTAGTAACACTTTTGTGTTAAGTATTCTGCAGTATGCCAAACTGCAAATGTTGTTTAACGGTAAGAGTGCTCCTTCAAGCAACGTCAAAGAAACAAAATGTTGAAATATTCTCCATGACTGAAGAATTGAACATTGATAAAATGTTTAGTGGATGTAAGACAGAAGAATCAACCACTTCTACTAGAAGTTTGAATCTTTACTACTTGCAGGAAATTTAATTTATTCCAAAAACTGTGATACAATACAGTTTTTAATGCTGACTGTTTAGAGAAAGCATACACGTATTTAAAAAAAATTTCCAATTATACTGAACTCTTGGTGAGCTGAACAGTGATGTGAAAAATGTAAAAGTTCACATTATGTAACAAACCCTAAACCAGGACCTCTCATTAGACCAATTAGGTCAATGTTGGAGAATGTCATTAGAGCTTTATATACTGTAGGATCAAGTGTGAAATATGGCTTGGCACAGTTAAACCTGAGTCTACTGAGAACTGAAGCCATGTCATCTCTTATTAGTGTAGTTAGGTCAGTGTTAAAGAATGTTTACACACTATAGGTTCAGTTGTGAAAAAGGCATGACACAATTAAACCCAAAGGTCAAATTTAGCCAGAAAGAAAATAAACATGTATGCATATCTAAACAATCCTCTAGTTTCTTAACAATGTTTTGTAGTAATGATAACGAAATCTGTTGTTAAACCAGGAAGTAGTAGTTTGGAACAGGAGAAATTTCTCTCTCTCCTAAATTCCATTTGGTTAAGATAACAGATCAGCCAGTACCTCGCATAACTTCTTGGTAAGACTGCTCTAATATTTTATCCTTTGGATTGTTACTTCTCACAATAAATATTTTTTCACTGAACTTGTGATATACTCTGGTTAGCTAAAAAATGTCAAAAATTCGAAGAGTAACAACACTTCTTTTTTAATCTGTTTAAAGATTTCAAAGAGTGTGAGTAAGTGGCAAAGAATTGTGACATACATGCTGAAATATTATAAGCAACTTGAATTGAAAATGCAGTTTCATTATTGTTTAAGAACTTTTTATTTTGTTATATGGACCATATGTATACTCAAAGAAAACTACTACATGAAAAATGATCCAAAATTCTAAGAGTAAATATGCCAATTCTAATACATTAACTTTATCTATAGGGGATTAACTTTACAAACTATAAAAAGTAATGTTTGAACAATGTCTTGAAGAACATTTACCTGATGTATTATGATGGCATCTCTTGTTAGAATAATACAGGTTAGTTTATTGCTTTTAAAATGAAACACAAGCAAGAGAAACATTATTATCATAAGGAGACTGCCACTGCCAGAAGTTTATGAATTAAACACCACATGGTGGTGGCTTTTTGTTTAGTTTTTCAACCAACCAAGCTTAGTTTGTTAATACAACCATGGGAGGAAGTTCCCGTGCTACTAAGAACTGTAAAAATACTGCAATAGAAAAAAAGAAATATTGTTCTTTACATACCATTCATTTCCACAAAAAAATTATTTCAGTCCTAATAAGTACAAAATTCTCTAATGATAATGGACCTTTATATGATGTAAGCCTGGTCATATTTTTATACTAAACTGAATGAAATCTTCAACTATGTCTAATTGTACACTTTAGCAAACTTTGTCAATAATAACCATTATTTTAAACTAATGCTTTAATTTCAAATAAAACTAACAGAATTAAAGTAATACAATGCTGCATGTTTACATACTCCTGACCTCTATCCTTGCATGTACAATTATAATCACTTACTCATGAATGGAACAAACCTGTCTCTTTCTAGAAGCATCACCTTATAAAAATCTTTTTTTTTAGAACAGGTAGAAGCACACAATTAAATAATCATTTTACATAGGTAATGTTCTGACTCACTGTATGTTTTTTATGACTGAAGAAAATAACATTCTATGCTACAGCAACTTCTCAGGTTTATTAATTAACAATTGCCAATTTCAGAACATTTAATTCTTTCACTTACAAATTTACACTTTCACGTTTATTTCTAGCTACAAAAGGAAAAACACACATTTCAGTATTTCATTACTCATCTAAAACTTGAAATTGGTAAAATTTTGAAAGTTGAAGGAATACCTCTATCATATCATGGTAATACAAACACCAAACTCACATGTTGTAAATATTGCACTTTTAAATGCTAAAACCAATGTTATACAGTTTGTCCCATATGTGCCTGTGACAGTGCTTTAGAGGGGAACATGCAAAGGTTATAAGTGTGACTTATTTGTTCCTCTTGGAACAATATGACATACAATATGTCTTAATATGACATACTCAAGAGGGAGAAATTTTACAGAAAAATGAGAACAGTAGAATAAATGTTGTTTTAAGGAAAAAAAAATGTTGTGGTGATAAAGCATCAAAATAGATTCACAAAACAGATTCAAAAAATTTCTATAATAAAATATAAAATAATTTTAAGTAATCTAAAATATTCAGGCATAATAGCACAAACTATAATATTACATATTCAAATTTAAAAAAAAGGAAACAAACTTTTCTTTCCAACAAAACAAGGTTTTTGAAAATAGAACACTATATCAAAATGTCAATCATTAGATAGAAACGAGAAATTATGCAACTGTTACTCTATATAATATTTCACATGTTAAGGTACTTAACATGCTTTAGCCACAATGGAATTTTATTTCTGATCGAAAAAAAGAGATAATCCTAAGCCTAAGCAAAGTGAGCCCTTCCTTTGTATCATGCAATACCTTGACAGAGTTTATACAGAACTTACAAATGAAAATTTCATGATGCCTCCTGAAATTTAAAGGACTCTTGAATCCTGCCACATAAAATCAAAGCTGCTTGTTCTTTGACCAAATCTGCCATCAGCACAAAGTGAGCAATCTCAGGTCTTGTAAGGCATGTGACTCACAATGACTGAGATCAAATAAAAACAAACCCAATTCCAACATTTAAGTTTTCTTTAGTTTTTTTAATTGTTTTTGTAAGTAAGCCAATTATTTTAGGGAAAATTAAAACTGAAATCTCAAAAATTTTCCAGAATCATCACTTAAAGAAGCAGGTTTTCCAGAAGAACTTCCAGCACTGACATTTTTAGAAATTGTTTTTCAAGATTTAAAGGAAAATTAAACAAAAGCATTTTTTTAAATATTGAATAGCTGAGATGTAAACTTTACTAAAGCACATGCTTCTTCAAGTGTGCATGATTAATTTAAAATCACCAAATATTTATACTTATAACCTGCTTACCTACAATGAAGACAATGTATATCATCTTTTCTTGAACATGAATTAAACCCCTCTGCAACACATCTGCTTTCCAAGTCTGAAGAAATCTTTTGCTTAGCAAAGTCACTTTTGTGTCCATTTGGTTTGATATTCATTTGCTTCCGTGGACTTCTTCTTAAAGTTGTCTTAAAGGTGTCTGAACAAGTAGGTTTGACTTTGGCTGATATGTTGTCTGATAAATTAATTTTTTATTAGTTTTAGAAGTGAAAAGTTTTCCTTGATTTTTCACTCTTTTTTGCAACTCAAGGATCTCACTGCTACCATTCTGTTTTTCTGATCCTGGAGTAGTAAAGAAAGCAGATTTACTGTGACTTTTTCTCTCTATATTTTGTTCTAATTTGAAGTTCATTTTCTTTTTTGATTCTTTCTCATTCTGATTTGTCACAGTAACCTGTTTCACCTGGTGAGGATTACAACTGCAAGCAGTTTCTTGTAAAATGTAGTGATCCCTAAATTTGTTCAGTTCTGTTTGGTTTTCATCAGAAGTGGAGTCAATGTTGTAGCTAAAATTAATAAAAAGTATAAAAATCAAGAAAATAATTTTTTAAACTAAAGTATTACTAATAGCAATTCATACAGAACTACAATTATGGAGTAATAAATCCAATATGATATATTCATGATAATAGAAAAACAAGAAGGTTTAAGAAATCAGCTTAACTCAAAGATATGACAGCCTATAATTCGAGCAATATCGAAAGGTGGACCTTACTTCTTTACGGGTAAACTATTTGACCCTGAAGAAGAAAGGTCCAGCTTTTGAAAACTATCAGTTTATAGGTTATCGTATCTTTGTGTTAAATGTGATATATATATATGTATACCAGGTTAGATGTGTACCATTAATGAAAACTGTGGCCACAAGCTACTGGTGACTAACAGAGAAAGTGATAACAATCAACAGGTTAGATGTATAACATTAATGAAAACTGTGGCCACAAGCTACTGGTGACTGACAGAGAAAGCGATAACAATCAACAGGTTAGATGTATACCATTAATGAAAACTGTGGCCACAAGCTACTGGTGACTGACAGAGAAAGCGATAACAATCAACAGGTTAGATGTATACCATTAATGAAAACTGTGGCCACAAGCTACTGGTGACTGACAGAGAAAGTGATAACAATCAACAGGTTAGATGTATACCATTAATGAAAACTGTGGCCACAAGCTACTGGTGAGTGACTGGGAGTGAAATTGACTGAATAGGATTATAAAGTGCAACAGACATCTAACAGTTCACTTCTTTCTACAGCACCACATAGCAGTGAATTACCATTTTGATACCATTTACCTGAGAGGGAAAAAAAGTGTACAAGTTGGACTGCTGATCTGACTTTCATCTTTATATATATAGTACAGTAAAAAAACGAATCAAATACAAAAATACATTTTTCATGACTCAACAGTGTAAGTTGCTGGTATAGAAATATTGTTATGGCAAATGACTTCCACAGACATAGATAACTGTCTCCTCCTATATATCTATGCTGATTGACAAGTTACATTCATTTCACTAGCTTGAGGAACAAGACAGTCATATTCTACGGTTAGTTAGTCTCATGTTCATTAAGCATCTCTGGTATGAAACACAATGTCACATTTGCTACTATAATCCTCCACCAACATCTGTGAACCAACTGTGGATCAAACTCCTCATAGAATGAAATATAACACAAGAAACCTTTCAGTATTTTGTAAAGCACCAGATTGTGAGTTTAGGTTTCTATCAGAATAAAATAGGTGGACCTACTTGATATTAGGTGAATGTCCCAGTAAAATGGAAGGCACACCTACTTGATATTAGGTGGACATCCTTGTGAAATGGCTAGTTATCATACCACTGAAATATAACCATTTCCTACTTACTGCATATTGATGGAAAGTAAATCAATACATTTGGTCTTGGAAGTACCTTAAAAGCAGAGTGATAATTTCACAACATAACTACAGTAACAGAGTAAATTAAATTTTAAAAGGGCCTTTAATGCTTAAGATAATAACAGGCAAGTCCCAGGTTTGAATCCCATCACCCTTTCTGCAGTGTGTGGTATAAAATGGCAGGCAGTTTCACTATTCGTTGATAAAAGAGTAGTCTAAAAGTTGGTGTTGAGAAGTGTTGAATAGCTGCCTTCCCTCTACTCTATCACTTCTAAATTAGGGACAGACAGCTCAGTTAGCTCTCATGTAGATTTGTGTGAAACTCAATAAACAAACAAATGAGCTTCAGGTAATGTATTTTTTAATTGACAATAAAAAAATATATCAATCAAGATAAAAGAGAAGTATATTCCATCAACAAAAATGAAGGTATGCTTAAAAAATTTACATGACTATTCTGACAAAAACTTGTGTACATTTTCTAGTGACAATCAAAAATTGCTACTGTGTGCTACAAACATCTGAACTGAAGCTCCATGGTTTGAGAACTTTGTACATAGCACACAGTAGCAAGTTTTGTATGCTTACAAACACCTGAACTGAAGCTCCATGGTTTGAGATATGTACAAAGTAGCATACAAGGTCTAACAGAGCAACTTATACCAACTAAAGGTAAAACAAATAAGTGAAAACACAGGTGTTCTAATATGTCACTGATGTTTGCAGAAATACAACATTATACAAACAAGCAAAGAAAAATAAATTTTTTAAGATAATTCCTAGATCTTTAGCAATGAAAAGATAAACTGTTACTACCAACACAATGGAAACTCCTCATACCTGATTATTTAAACTGTATTACATTGATTTAAATATATTACAATTATTTAAACTTTACTATACTTCAAGAAGCTGCAATGTCATATTAGAAGTCACAAAAAATGAAATATACATATTTATGAGTAATAATTCTTTCTGCAAATCAGTCAGGTGTATTGGCTATTAAAATCACAGTTCCATTTTACAGTAGGCTGGACACGATTTAATTAAGCTGTGGATCACATGATCTATGGTTTAAGACATACCATTCAATATTCTCTGCATGTAGTAATTCAAGGTTATACCTATGCATGTTGTAGTTCAAGGTTATACCTATGCATGTAGTAGTTCAAGGTTACACCTATGCACAGACAAGAGGTTCATGGATCTAGTAGGCAGAAGGACAAATGAAGTGTTTCTTACAAGTGAAATAACAGAGGAAAGACATGGTGTAAAGTTAAATTAATATGAAACACTTTATTACTGTAGGAACTGAAAGAAAGTGACTGATTATGCTACTGGTAGGAATACTGCAGGGTATCCAAGTTAACAAATGTGAAATGAACAATGGAGTTAGACACTATTTAGATGGATAAACTAAATAAGAGATGACCTATCTAATAACAAGAAAAAAGGTAAAATATAAAATTTACTTACAACAGAATTAAACAATAAACAATCAGTAGGCACTAGCAGAACAGAATAAACAGTCACAGGACTTCACAATAAACATTGCCTCTGTGATAGACCAATAAGAAAAAAGAAAAGGTCATAAAAATGCAGAAATATATCTGCTCCATTTGACAATCACCAGTTGTTTGCCTATACAGTGGTCAAGTAGGACACAATGCCATTATCCTGTGAAACAGTAAACAATTCCTTGACCAATTAACATTCTCATACAGGCTCAGTCATATCATCTGAGTTCATGATTCCAAACTGACCATTAGTTTCCATATTATAATTTCTAATATGTTTTGTGCATCTTCACAAAATTTCACGTTTCAGAATCTTGAAAGAAGTATTTTCATTAAAACTTTCTCCATAAATATAGTGTTGACTACTCATGTTAAGATTAAAAATACTGTTCTTCATCTGAAAAATTTCATTTGCATGGACTTTAAAACCTCCTACATAAATTTAAAATTTTTGTTCAGTAAAACTTTATATTTTATCTGTTATTTTCTCTACCCTAACTCTATATGAGGTTGGTCATTTTCTAGAATGACTTCATATTGTAACACCAAACTACATTTGTTTATCCTAAATAGCTAAAACTCATTAACTTTTATTGTATTATTGCCCCTTGAACTGTGTCTAACTAATAATCCCACCACAAGTTGTAAATCACTTCAGAAACATGTAGCTCACGTTACCCTATTGAATTATGCATGGTATGGGCTATTCATGAGTGTACTTCAAGAAAATTTATTATTATTATTTTTTTCATTCTTTTACCTAATCTAACCTTATCTAATTTAAAAAGTTTCTAATTTTTTACATTTTAGTTATTTTTATAATAATAAATAAAGAATACACATGAAAAATAAGAAATAT
>NW_013675308.1:1845-6335 GCF_000517525.1 Limulus polyphemus | reverse complement strand
AACATGACGGAACAAGGTGTAATTGAACTGAGTATTGTTGAAGTCAAGCACGTGAGACGTTGAGAATTATAGCGTTTGTTATAGTGCGACTGTTGAAATTAAGTGTATTGTATAGTTGTATTCGGAAAGAATAAACCAGTTTTATTTAAGAAAGGACTTGTGTCGCTAAAGTTTCGTCGGAACGAATTTACGGAAAATTAACTAACGAACGGAGGCGTAACAGTACTTACCTGGATCTTCTTTTTCTTGCTGTTGACTGGCAATAAAACTTAACCCTACATTTTTATACTAATGGTACTACATCTCTAAATTATTTTTTATTGAAATAATACATCTAAGAAAATAGAATAATAACACATAAAAAGCAGATAATGTCCTATAACTATCATAATATTTCTGCCTTTCTAATTAAGCAATAAGAGCTGTTAAAAATTCAGCTAAGCTTGTTGATGCATTTCCCGCAGGAATAAAGTTTGAACTGGAAGTAAATTGGACAATTCTCTGTACAAAAAATCAATGTAATATGATATATCATTTAATAAATTAAAACTCTGGCTTTCTATTGATTATAAATAAAATGATATAGTATTAAACATCAGAGAGAACAACTGGCAATTTAGAGAGAGGATGTGACAGGTGGGTGTAGCAGGAGGGGTCTGATTTTCTAATTTATAGCTTGGTAAACAAATAAGATTGAAGGATATAAAAATTATGTTTTACCTGAGCAATAACAATATTATAATAAGTACTTTACATTAAATTTCTTACTTCTCAGAGAAAAGGGAAGATCTAAAAAGGAAATATCACAATTCTCATACTAGGAAAATTGAGGATTTTATTTTTAATATTGCTTTATAAAATTAGAAACTTATATGATATTAACGTTTGGATTATTAGCAGTACTTCGACACTAAGTTTATTCATATATCATGATAATAAAGTAGTTTAATTAAATGTTGAATGTAACTCAGTAAAACATTGTGACATGTACATAATATGATGCCTGTATGGAAATAGTTAAGCTACAAAAAGTAACATCTCAGCCTGAATTAAACTCCTAACTTCAACCAGATTTAATATGATCAAAGATCAGAACATAAAAGAAATTAAACATTTTGTAGATAAGAAATATATACTATGGGAGAGTCAGTTGTGTAGCATTTGCTTTGAATACTACATGCACTTTAAGCTGTGGGAATGTTAATCCCAATATTCAGTTCAAAAAGCCTGACAAATCCTTTGTGGTGGCAGATGCTCCTGATTGGCTGCCTTTCTGCTGGTACACCTAGCATCGTATCTCTCCTAGATACATACAAGTTAGATACAGTTAAATTGTATTTAGGTTTTACTTTTATATTTTACTTAATTATGTGTTATTTGTTTTAAAATTCATATTCTGAAGTTTAATAATTTCTTAAGATAACCCAAACTTTTCCTTGATTCACAAGGGTTAACTTACTATACGAGTGTAAAAAAGTTTGCATATATCCACCAAAGATACTGTAATATGCCCCAAGGGTATGTTGGTATGTGTTATAAACGAGAGGAAAGGAAAGTAAAAATAAACTATAAGTGAAATGATAAAGACCTGAACTTACGAACATAGCCCCCCCCAAAAAGATATTTTAAGATCATTTGACGCAAAGTTAAAAGGTAGGTAAATATTTCTATTCTTAATTTTAAAAATTTCACTGCACTTTACAATGATAATAACTACAGTTCATGATATGATAGAGGAAAATAAAAATATAAATATTTACCTTAACCTTATGGCACCCAGTGCAATTTTTAAATTCCTTTCTGCATATGGTACTGTGTTACATTCAAAACTTAATTAAACCACTTTGCTATCAATATACTTCAATGAAATTAACATTATAATGTATGTTATAATTTGAAATTTTATATTATCTAAGTTATAATTCCTTTGTTTCAAAGGATATGTTTAAAAAATTCTTCCATGTCATGTGATCCACCCATTATGAAAAATCTCAACTTAGCAGCAGTTCACTCTTAGCCACATAACCTGGAAATGTACACAAGTATCTACATGCTAATGTACTTGAGTTTGAACTATTGATACATCAGATACAAAGTCTGCACATGTGTTCTCTGGGAAAAAGATATAAATTTTCCAACCCTTGATGGTTGCCATGTCCACAATCTATACTTTGTCTTGAGATCTACAACATACATGTAGTTAGTTGACACAAGTGTATATAGTCGTTAGAAAGAGCTCAGTTTACACTATACTCCACCAATGATTAATTTGAAACTGGCATGCAGTTTTCCTCATGGTGTATATGTAACTGTCATTAGTATTGTTGTCTGCTTGATCAACTATAGCACTTACAGTGGTTTCTTACCTAAGTATGTCACAGTTAGTGAGACAGTTAAACTGTATTTAGGTCTTACTTTTATATTTTAATTAATTATGTATTATGTGTGTTTTAAAAATTATAGTTGAATGGGTTAATGATTTTTATAAGTTTAACTTGTTGCCTGGATTGTGAAAGGTTATGAAACAAGACAGCACCATCTTGTTTAGGTAACGAGTCTCTGCTGGGAGTCTGCCAAAATAACTCCATAAAGCCCACGAGCATCAGTTAACGTATTGGCATAAATGATAAAAGACGAAGAATTTGAAAGGAAAATTAAAAACAAACTATAAGTGAAATGATAAAAATGTGAAATTATGCATATAAGAAAAATAAGACTATTCTAGTGGATTTCTATGAAGAGTTGAAAGGTATCTACATATTTCCATGTGTTAATTTTAAACATTTCATTGCATTGTATGTTGATGATAATAGGTAGTTAGAAATATAGTAGATAAAATGGAAAATAAAATATAAACATTCATCTTAGTTATAAAACTTTTTGATGTTCATTTAGGAGGTTACAGAGATTATGCAAATATATGAAAAATATAAGATGAAAAAATGTATTTTTTATGCTTCATATAAAATTCACCTTGCAGAGTCCGAGTACAAATAACTACATTAAATAACGAATATTTGTTAGAAATTGTAAAATAAGTAAAAGTTAAATATTTTGTTTTTTCTGAAACTACATACTTTTAAGAATGCTTTTGTCAAATTTCAAACAATTTCTCCCACAAGTTTTATTTTTTGTAACAAAATATGACAAGAGCAATGTTGCCTTCTCTCTAATAGTGAATCTGGGCATCATAGGGTTAAAAAGGAACTTTTAATATTCATTTAGGAAGTTCTAGAGAATATGCAAATGAAATTTGAAACTAAGGTAAAAAACATTTTTATACTTAACATGAAAATCATCTTTCACTTTAACTACTTAGAGTCTGAGTGCAAATAACTACAATAAATAACGAATTTCTGGTAGAAATAGTAAAAAAAATCCCAATTAAATACTCTTCTGAAATTACTTGTCTTTAGGAAAGTTCCTCTCAAGTTTTAAAAATTTCATTCATAGTTTTATTTTTGGAAAGAAATTTGACGAGTGTTACATAACCTACTTAAATTGTAAGTAGATCTACGTGAAAGGATTAAACGACCTCCTGAGATACACAACCTTCCTTTGAAATGAACAGCACTTTATATATAGTGCAATTATTGCTATATTTCTACAGTTATTTGAATTATTTAAAAAGTTCCTTACTAGCAACTGCTAGTGGGCTAACCTTTTGGCTCAGTTAGCAGAGCACTTGCTTCGCATATGAGACGTCTTGGGTTTAATCTTGAGCTAAGGAAATTACCATACAAATATTGGTGCCCAAAGCTGGACCTAACTAATGATTATCTCACAATCTTGAGATAAGGCATGTGGATTGGACTTGTTTGTTACAGGGGAAGGATGCAGTAGTTTGAATTGTTAGTAATGTACCTTACTCACAACTGTTAGTGGGTGAGCCCTCTAGTTCAGTTGGTAATGCACTTATTTATAGTGCAAGCATTTCCAGGTTGAAATTCTGTAAGCTGGAGATGCAGTAAGTTGAAATTACTACAGTGCAGTAATTTCCTCAGCTTGGGACTGAACCCTAAACCTCTCACACACCAAGAGAGTACTCTAAAAATTGAGCTAAATTTTAAAAACAGTACAAACATGTCATGTTTTTATTAAAACAGTTATGTAATATAAGAATAAGTACTAAAGTGACATTATTTATTCCACTGATGAATACAAATACAATTGATAATAAATGTAATACAAGGCAAAAAAATACTCTTAAAAAATAATGACAATTACCCTTTCAGTTTATTTTTACAATTATAAGGCATGTGATTTGAAATGCAAAAGATTGGTTATCCAGCCTATACTACACAGACGAGTTTCACAGAATGTCTCTTTTCATCACTTTGAAGTGAGTCACACACAGTATATGAACTGAAGAAAATGTTTGAATGTTGAACTGATGCAGAGAGCCACTGAACAAACAGAACCTTACAAATCACAGCAGGCTGTTGTAAATTAAAATAAATTGTAAATTGTCTTAAAATACCATTAGTAGA
>NW_013675308.1:0-1120 GCF_000517525.1 Limulus polyphemus | reverse complement strand
TATTTATATAAATACTTTACTTCTTACATCATCAGTTGAATACAGTTGCACCACATAATTTATTAGAAACACTGCTTGATATATTGCAAGATAAACTATATGATGAACATAACATTTGAAGCTACTATACATATAAATCACACCTATAATCAATGTCATGTTTAGTAACCTATACAATCACCTAAGTCTAATGATTAATTAGTGATTTTAAAAAAATATTTTATTATATACTAATCACTAACTACTTTTATCCTATGTTTCTGCAGCTAATCTGTTGCAGTGTTCGGGGAAATCCAGAGGCCTATTTCTGTATTGATAGTAGCTGGGATTTGATTCTGGGTCTTTTTTATACTAGTCTTTTGTGTTAGATTGAGTGAATGTGTTATCAGTTATCATTCTTTTTCTTATGTGTGGTTCATATCCTAATATTTTTGTATTATTTATCCAATGGTCTTCTTCTTTGGCAAGATGGTCTAAGTCTTTGTGTTTCTGCAATGTATTTTTTTTCTCTCCATTCTGTCTTTAGGTGGTTTGATATGAACTGACTGTGATCATATATTGCTATGGCCTCTGAAAATTGTTCTGATGTTACATTGTTTACATATTTTTTATACGTTTTTGGGAAGATATCTAATGTGGGTGTTTTGTTACGTCTTAGGGCAGTTTAGTCCTTTACTGATACAAAATAAAATACTGATCTTTCTAAAGTAGCTCATCATGCCATAAAAGAAAATCACCCAATAAACTGGACTAACACTAAAATAACAGGATACGAGCCACACATGAGAAAAAGAATGATAAAAGAAGCCTTCTACAGCCACTGAACCGATAACACACTCAATCAATCTTGCATAAAAGTCAGCAAAACCTGTATAACCCTTTTGAAAACACTCAAATAGTTGAGGGGAGGAGTACAAGTGGATACCATATCAGTCTTTCATCAAGGAGACCCAGGATTGGATTTGGGCTGCTATTAACACAGAAGCAGTCCTTCTCAGGCCTTCCCTGAAGATGGTAGCAGATTCACAAGCAAAATATTGGATAATATTTGTTAATAATCAATATATAATTAATAATTAGACTCACCACAGCAACAATTCATATCCTAGTGCTACAACCT
>NW_013675307.1:15308-21973 GCF_000517525.1 Limulus polyphemus | reverse complement strand
AAAATACGAATAGTGTTGATCAAAATATTATAATATTTAGAGCACCGAATTTTCTATTTTCATTAAAACATTATACCCTAAGAATTATCATTATTCATCAATGAAAGCTACAATTATTTTCATTTATATATCGTTAATAATCTGAAATAACGCCCCCCCCCAAGGCTTCAGTACGGTGGGGGGCAGAGCACAAATAGCTCATTGTGCAGCTTTGTGCTTAATTACAAGAAAACAAATCTGACATAATATTTTATACCTCCTTGATTCATAATATGTACTAGCGATATGACCCTTACTAAAGGTTCATTTATTTTTCTTTGAAAACTAAATAAGAATCTGAATACTATAATAATATAAGACAAAATTTTCAAACGATACCTAAAATTCGAGCGTTTTCGAATAGTTGACATTCCTTCTTCTGCAGAATAAAGCGACATGTTTAATGAGTATGATGAAATATATAGGTACGGATGTCGACGTCACGTAAACCGAATTAATACATGAAAGTAAAATCACAGACATAACAAATATCGCATATAATTGAACATTTGTTAACAAAACTTCAAGGTATGTTAATGAAACATTTGTTAACAAAACTTCAAGGTGTGCTAATGAAACATTTGTTAACAAAACTTCATAGTATGCTAATGAAACATTTGTTAACAAAACGTCAAGGTATGCTAATGAAACATTTGTTAACAAAACTTCAAGGTGTGCTAATGAAACATTTGTTAACAAAACTTCAAGGTGTGCTAATGAAACATTTGTTAACAAAACTTCAAGGTATGCTAATGAAACATTTGTTAACAAAACTTCATAGTATGCTAATGAAACATTTGTTAACAAAACGTCAAGGTATGCTAATCAAACATTTGTTAACAAAACGTCAAGGTATGCTAATGTACTATTTAAGAAAACATTTTAGTTTCTAAAATATTGACCTACTGCCCAATAAAATAAAATACCCTGCAGTATATTCATGTTCTAGCATGTTATTAGTTAAATATAACAACTCTACATACATGAAATATAAGGAACATTTCCCAAAGTCATTGAAGCTAATATGATCTTTCTTCAAATTAGGAACTCTACAAAATATATCATGAACTCGAAATCCGTAACTAATTATATTATCCCAGTCATGCAAGCATTAGACTCACCCCTATTGCTTAAAACTAACGTGTTTCACTATAGCCCCATATACTATCATCAACATATGTACGTAAATTCACTGAATTGTAAAGTATCACAAATACTACAAAATATCTTAAAAAAACTTCAAATTAGAAAGAGACGACATTATTTACACAAAAATAGTGTGTGTATATTCTATTTTGAAGCTTATAAGAACAAGAGTTGTAAAAGTTAGTGACAAATATCTCATTGTTGTTGATTCTTACGATAACAGATATGATCTACACAACAGATCAATTCTTTCACATTTTATAAATACATCACGTTTACTGATTAGTATTAGAGAATATACTTTACATTCAAAATAAGTTGTATGTAAGTCTAACAATGAAGAACGGATTTTGTAAGTCACTCAACTTGACATTCAGTAAAAAACTAATGTATCTGTTCTTTCACTTTATATAATCATATAGAAAATTAAATCTACATTCATGACATTCTCAAGATTTGAGATTACATTTGGAAGTTATTATATGTTTTCAATATAGAACTCACATAATTGTAATTTAAAATTACTATTGTTTACAAATATAACTTACCATGATGTGCACTTAGTCTAAGTTCTTCAAGATATAACTATTTACACACGTAAAACAAAACAACTGTCATCCATGAGTAAAAAACTTACAAGAATTGTATGCCAACTGAAATATATTAGAATTGTATGTTAATTTATTCTTGGAAATCCAGTATTTTATAATTCATACATGTTTCAGTTTGTTTTATTCTAAATTTCAAAGATTATTGAGTTGTCAGTGGAATTTGTCCCTCAGATAAGTTTGAAGACACAATCCAAATTGTAAGTGCTAGGCTCTACTAGTGACCTTTGTTTATTAGTCATATTGTTATCACTGACATCAACTTGAGAATCAACTTGTTATATTGTCATGCATTATTGAACGTAAAAAGAAGAACTTATATATTTCATCTGATATACAACAACACCAAACACTGATTGTAATCATAAAGATTAGATTCTTCTTATATAGATACTGAGAATATGTAAATGTTATAGTATTTATGAAAATTAGATGTTCAATATAGTAACAGCAAGGGTTATCATTCATTTATACTTTATAAAAGATCATAATCTTTAGTTGCTTTATTTGTGAACAAAAAATGTGATATGTTGACGTTTTTAACAAGGCACAGTTAACCCTAACTGGCTTTTGTGTGATATTAAGGATGGAGAATTTTAGATACTATGATGTTACATCATTCTATTATTGGAACAATAAATACTGTGAATACCATTGTGGATGTTCTCAGTATGGTGCTATGCTTATAAGTTACATGATCTCACAACAAATCTATAAGAAATGACATATCGACCCATTTACTTGATACCAGTTTGTAAATACTGTTACTATAAATTCACATAGAAACCATGCCAGACATTCACCAACATGATTAGATTTATCTCTAGAAATCGCTTGTAGAATATCATGTTTATTATTATTAAATTGGTATTATTCCAAACGTATAACATAATAATAAAGTTTTAGTTTTTACATCTTAAACCTCAACGAAATTGTTATAAGATTTATAAAAATTAGTAAAATTTCTTGTCCAAAATTCCAGCAGAATGGGGATAGTTAAATTAGTTACGGATTTGTAGTGTATGGTTTGTTCTGTAGAATGTTTAAAATGGAGAAATATTCCATGATAATATTAGTTCAAATCACGTTTGGAAATGTCCAAAACTGGGCACTAAAATTTGTAATACCTGACGTCTGTATCTTTATTTTTGGTTCTAAAACGAAAACTACTGGATAAAATTCTTTGAAATTTGACAATAACTCTTCTGAACGTATGTAGTTTCAGAAAAATAAAATATTTTATTTCAATTTTTCTTATTATTTCTAATAAACATTCATTATTTAATGTAGTTATCTGCAGTCGGACCCTGTTTGCGAGTAAACGTACATTACTGTCTAGACACACATGTACAGGACTGCAGTTGTCTGAATCTAGTTGTACAATGCAAAAGTTCGAAGTTTGTTATAGCTCGTGCATCACGTGAAAACAAAAGGAGAATGTTTCATTAATATTTTTTAAAATAAAGGAATAATAACTTAGATAATATAAAACTTTCAATTATACTGTATTCGATAATGCTAATTTCATTATAATACATATAATGCAAAGTGGTGTAATTAATTTTGAGTGTAACTCAGGACACTTTTTGTTAGATATGCATAAAGGAATTTAAAAGGTTCGCCAATTTTTGAAGGGTTTGAAAGCGTAATGAAAATAAAATAATGTAGTCCCCAATTATGTTTAGAACAAATAAAAGATCTGTCTATACGTTCACAGGAATTCTATGGAATCTTGCTGTACTTGTTCATTTCTAGAGGAAACTAGAGAGTTATTCTTCTCTGTTTATACAGAAATGGAGCCCCCTCTGGCACAGCGGTATCTGGACTTACAACGCTAGAATCTGGGTTTCGATACCCGTGGTGGACAGAGCACAGAGATCCCATTGTGTAGCTTTGTGCTTATTACAAACAAACAAACACAGGTGGAAACTCTTTTAACCATTAATCATGTCTAACTGGAAAGCTCGTCCGTCTGTACTAAGGCACACGTACAACGTTTTGCTGCAATACATAACGAAGCTACATGTAAAATATCATATTCTCTCTTAGTTTACCTGGCACACAACGTCATCGTGTACCTACTAAACCTTCTAGTCTGTCTTTCATCATACAAGTAAGTTGGAAAATTCCATACTCGGTTGTTTCATCTTAAAATTATGTGACATTTTATCAGTCATGTTATTGAATTGTATTTAAATTTTGTCAACTGTTTTAATGGCAATATGTAATTCAAACCTTCTTTTAACCATCTAAGGTGTGGTGGAAAGATCAAGTGTGAGCCGTTTAGCTTGATTATACACCCGTCTTCACAATCCTTTGCCCCCCAGTGGCACAGCGGAATGTCTGCTAGAAACGGCGTTTCGATACCCGTGGTGAGCAGAGCACAGATAGCCCTTTTGAGTAGCTTTGTGCTTAATAACAAACAACAACACAATACTTTCCGAGTTAGTATTTGAGACTTTCTATTTATTTCTGGAAGTTTATAATTTACTTCTTAAAGTTTTGTTTTTCTTTTTAGACTTATATTGTAAAACGAAACATTTTAAATTTTAATTAAGTTAAAAAATCACCTTGTTACCAGCTGAATAATGTCTTACCTTAATTATTCTTAACTAAGACGTTTTATTCAGTTGTTAACCCTAAAAGTGAGCATCAGACATTCTCAACTAGTATTTCATATTCAAATATATGTATAAACAGAAATTACTTAAGCTTCCTTATCTTTGTTCATATAAAATATGATTCGTAAGCATTTCTTAACAACCACTTTAATATTCAATTAATGCTGGATTAGAATTTATTTTAAACTTAATATTCGACATATTAAATTATTTTGTCAAAAATATAGTAATTTGTTTGTTTTATAGCCAAGCTACATTGAGACATCTACTATGTTCACCACGAGGAATCGAACCTCGGATTTTAGCGTTCTAAGTTTGTAAACTTGACACTGTCCTACTGGGACAGAAAACATTTGAAGTTCCTTAATGTTTTTACCCTGTTTAATAAATCATATTTAAAGTTTAATGTTTTAAAACATTCTTCAGAAAAGCAAGAGAATTAGTGGGTTTACTTTTGTTAGTATGTGTCGTTACGGAAATATACACTCGAATGTTTTTCACCACGTCATATTTTTTAGAAGATAAATGTATTTTTTATAAAGTAAAGTAGGAAATGATATTAATATCTACGGTACTCAACTTATAATTCAGTGTATAATAATCATTATAAGTTTATATTATTGTATATTACTTTATGAAAATAAGTAATTTTAGTTAGTGTGTTATATACATCTAACTTTAAACAATTGATGACCTAGTTTGTTGTTGTCATCTATGTAGCTCGCTTTCATTCGATCATAAGTTATTTATATTTGTTAAAGTGTTATAAAATACGTATATATTTTACTGGTGTTTTCTGTTTACAAATACGGTTGTGCTTCAGTTTCATCTTAAGCCATATTTTTCTTTTTTTCCCTATCTATTGTACAATAACATAAAATATGGCATGACACATAGGTGCTGTTTTATGTCACAGACTACACTGGAAATGTCTTTGTTTTGTTTAAGGTTGTGTGCCACTTAATAAATTACAAAAGTATTGTGAAATGTATATTTTTTTCACCGTTTACAGAAATATTGCTTTTTTTTTCGTTAAGTGATTGATCAAAAATTTTGCAACAACCTAAAGCTATTAAATCATTCAATATGTAAACGTACTTTATGCTGATGTGACTAGTTTCAATACTTTGTGAACACAAATTTCGAACTTTCAGAAATCCAATACAGAAAGATAACTATAAAAATCCTGAAAATATTCGTTTCTACTATTACATTTTTAGTAAACTAATTAGACATGTAATTAGTGTAATTACATGTAATTAGTGTAATTTTAGTGTAATTAGTGTAATAGACGTGTAATTTTTTAAGCATTGTGTTACATGATGAAGTAAAAGAATTTCTTAATCTTACTGCTCTCCAGTGGCACAGCGGTATGTTTGTGGACTTACAACGCTAGAATTCTGGTTTCGATGCCAGTGGTGGGCAGAGCACAGATAGCCCATTGTGAAGCTTAATGATTAACTTCAAAACAAACAATTAATCTTACTGGAATATTCTTTTAAAAATGTCCACTTTAAGACTCCAATATACTTCATAAAGTTGTAATCTGTGAGTGAAGAATCCATACTTCTGTACGAGGTAGCTAACTGTTGAAGAAGGCTTCAGAAACTAGTATCGTTTATACTTTTAATGCAACTTTACTGTCATCATAAGGATCAGGTAACGACGATCCATGTAATCTGATCCAAATTATTTATTATGGTTTTACTTTAGTGGGTTGGACGTTGTGTCGTCTTCGAACAGTTTAATTTCAGTTAAGAGCTAATATCTAGGCGTTGAACGAAATCCTTGCAGGAAATAATGCAGTTACTGCAATACCCGTACCCTTACCATATGCTAAACATTTACTAAAATTCACTAGTTACTTTTCTTTCCGTTCAAGCTAAATGAAAGTGGAATGAAAAGTTTTGAAGTAAAAAATGCTGAGAGAGAACGCAGCAGTTTGTAGCAAAGCAAATACAGAAATTGCATATAATCAAATACAAGTATAAGCGCTTACTTCCGATTTGGTGTTCTCCGTGTACAATGCCACCTATTAATTATTATGTCTTCCACTCTATCTGCCTTTATATAGGTATGTCCGGGTTTCATAAATCTGAGAAGGTTTACCAGTATTATTAATCTATATTTCAATTTCAAGTTCTTATAACTGTAAACTGTAATTTTGGTGTTAGTTGGAAATATTTGAGGTATTTTAAGTAAATTTGTCGTAAATCATTTTGTTTATTCACCCTCTTTCACACTCCCTTTC
>NW_013675307.1:12741-14371 GCF_000517525.1 Limulus polyphemus | reverse complement strand
CGTCTAAAACTGAGAAGTTTGACGTGTGCGTTAATAAACACGGGAAAGTCTAAAGTGTCTTGTGTAACGTCGATGTGGTATGAGTGGGCTTATTGTTATTAATAATTATTATAGATTTACTCACTAAATGATATAAGAAGTTACAACTTCACAGAGATTTGTTATTTAACACCTTGTTTCTTTACATGTTATAGTTACGATCTTCTATCCCTATTACCCCCTTTTCTAAAAGTGTTAATTTGTTCAAATATTCTAGTTTGTTTACTTTTTCTATATCCATGCATGGTTAATCAATTTTATTTGTATATATAATGCATAGCAATTGTCAAATATATGCCTAGACTAAGACACAACCCACCCACTAAGTGGATATAGTTTTACCAGTAGAAAAGTAGCCTTTTCAAATGAAAGATATATGTCTAAAACATCACTTTAAATAAACCTTCGTGTTTTTAAAGTAATTATTCTATGAACGTGAGTAATATAATTTATTATTATGTGTATTGTTTTTTGTTTTTTTGCTCTTTCATTTCATACATAATACTGGTATTGGTTCCCTAAAGACATTGATTGTATAGTGTACAAAGCATTGGGTATCTGGATGTTACAATCATTTAAAGGAATATCAGATATTTGTAAGTGAGTTAACTTTCAAGGAGTAACGACAACATCGTTTACACTAGAATTATGACGTTTTTTAGCTTATGTAAAATACATATAAAACAAATCGTCTTTCCAATACCTCTACAACTTTCGCAGTACGTTATTTAGTATTCTACGAAAGGTTTGGGTATAATGTACCAAGCCGTTTTTATGCTGTAGCCTGGCAAAACATTTGAGCAGTTTTTTGTTGGATTTTAGATTCGATCTAAGTATATGATACTTTACTTTTTCCGAATTTGTTAAACGTGTATGATCTTTAGTATTGTAAAGGAAGATGTTGGATGTTGTTTTAAGAACGAGTTTGCTTTCTAAGGTGGTTTTCGCCCAGCATTCTATTGTAGAATGTTTTTATCAAAACCTGATCGATATCTATTATAAACCACAATTGTGATTCATGATAAAGTGAATAAATTAAAACAATTTAATCCAAACATGATAAAGCGGATAAAGTATTTAATAACATAAAATGAATGAAGCCTTATTTACCGACATATCATCAACTACAACTTTTAAAGCAGTATTATAGTTTTACTTCTTATCACAGCACATCAGTCAGGGTTAGTACATACAAAATAGTTTGCCTGGCTTTTAATATTGGGATTCTGACCACACCATGAGTTTCAGAAAGTTAATTTTGCAATCCAACTATAGTGTTGGATAAATAGTCGGATTAGTCAGACATTTAAAGTTAATATTTCGAGCATCTTTAATAAAATAGACTAAAGGAATACACGATGTGCAATTGATTGCTATGAAGTTTTCTGTCAAAGACTTGGCCCGTTTTTAACAAAGACCAAAGTCTACTCGTATTTCAAAGCAAATAGCTTGCAATTATAAAAAGAAAGTGTGCTTCAAGTCTCTTGTACACTACTCTGAAATGACTAAGTGCAACTGTTACCGAGATTAATGTCATTTCCCAACTATCTTGATGTATGATTTTACATTAGGGTAGACTAAACATCTGCTG
>NW_013675307.1:0-11881 GCF_000517525.1 Limulus polyphemus | reverse complement strand
AGGCTTAGCACTTTTTTTGCAAATAACTAGCCCAAATCCAAATTGTTGTGATTCAGACAGGGCATCTTACCCCATCTTTGGAGATTATTTTATCGAACCTTATAAATAAAACGTTCCCCATTTAAAACATGTGCAGGTTCCAAATATAAAAGAGCCTTTACCCCAATTTTTTTTAGAAATGAGAATTATAATAAAAACGATTTATATTAAATCCTATTGTTGTTCATCACATTCATCTTAGTTCGTGAAAACCGTGAGCACCATTCGTTACTTCTTGTTTAAATATTTTAACCTATAACCTAAACAATATACTATGTTTTACAAATTACAGTCTCTTAACAATAACTGGAGATCGAAGTAAAGGATTTTTACTGCTACACGACCAAATATTCCATTCTCGTTGAGTCATTTTGACACTGTAGATCTGGATACTTTTCTGTCATTTCGTAGATGGTCGTTTATCTCATGCTTGAGAACAGTGGCAGTCTTCCTACTATCCCGAAGGCTGCATAAACGAAGATACTTAACATCTGTATCATTTAGTTTAGGTGTTTTGCCTTTTCCTCTCCTATTTTCAAATGTGCCTGTCTCGGTCTCACGATCTAGGGTGTACTTGACAGTGTTTGGTGAGCATTTCAAGTCTACAGCAATTTTATCGGATAAAAGGGAACAAATGTATAAGACTTATAAAAATAAATTATGAGTTTCGAGAACAGGAAACGTAAATATAAGAGTTGGGAAAGTGATTTGAGACGGCCCCTTCGATAAAACGTCAACCGCTGTATATAATCAGTTTGACGTCTGCTATCTAGAATAAATTATGTGTACCAATCGTTCGTACGTGACCTCGTGCACAATTACACTGGAAGGTTTAGTTTATGTATTTGAGATAGTAGTTTGGTAATAGTTTTGAGATGGTTTTTAGTTTAATTTTTTTTTTTATGGTTACGAAATTGATATTATAGGGAATTTCACTTTTTATTTTAAGTAATGAGGAAGTATAGCCTAATATGTTGTAAAAAACACTGTTCTAGCCCATTGATTTTATATAGAAGTCTGGCAATGGTATTAAAAAGTAGCCTGGTCTATAGTTTTCTACGTCATATTGTACATAAAGTACTTACATTAGTCTTAGGTGTAAAATAAATGTGTTAATACCATGTTATCCGATGCTAGTAATCATCTCGTCGATATAAATAAAGCAGGATATATTGAGGAGTCGCTTAGAGTAAGATATCTCCAATCTAAAACCCATCTTATCCCCCACACTTGTACTCACGTTCTTTTGCGTTATTTAGAAATAATGCGCAAATTGCTCATGTCGCTCGGTCTTACCGATCCCTAGTTGGAACATTTAAAACATGGTTAAAGTGAATTTCACTTACACACATATAGTTGTTGTACATTTTAGTGAATTTGAGAAGATAGATTTTCTTGTCATGTCTGCACAGAATAAGGACAAGAAGAATTTTTATTTACTGTGCCAAATTTAAACAAAATGTTAAAGTGTAATATAACATAATTCAAAGCTGCTTACTTTATTAACTGTTCCAAATGTTGGAAGATAATGATAGCTTTGAAAAATGTGCGCCATATTGAGAAGCGTTTTAAATAAACACATATATATGTGTTTCTTATTCTTGAGTATCTGGATTTCTACATAAGAATCACAAACCTTGTGTAGCTTCACTGGATTCTGATCACATTTCCCTTAATATTTGATGTTTTATCAAGACAGATTGATGACGTCTTTATTGCTTACTTCTTGATCCACATTTATCAACAAAATGTTTTTCAGTTTCGTTTATTACATTCCTTGAGTTCTCTTTTAGGGGTTTGTTGAACTTGTTTTCAATAAGTTATTAACGCTTTGTTACTTAAAGGTTTCTTAGAAATTCTACTTGTTAGAATGTGTTTAGATTGTATTTTTCCTTACGGTACTTTGTTTTAAAGATATCAGTGGATGTTGTCTCTTGGTGTACAAGTCCTCTAGGAATTTGATATACATAATAAATTATCTCAGAAGAAGGAGAGGATAGGTCATCTAATAAAATCACTGAAGAAGAGAAATGAATGGATTTTATTTTGCTGTTTTATAACAAAAATAAGATGGAGTAGTTCTACTACTGGTATTCATTATTTAAAGTCTTTATTTTCAATTTATACTTACTATGATTTATTCAGTAGACTAAATGTGTCTCAGTTCATACTAATGAACTAGTAACATGACGATTTGAGTTGAACGGGGAAGACAAGCGAATAGTCAGAACACAAGATTGCATTATTTTAACCTTATGACTTATTATTTATATATTAATATATATGCTTATTAAATATATGCTTATTTTGTAATTAGTGTTTGTCATAAATAGAGTGAAAAATGACTGAAGTCATGAGATTCTCTACAAGGAGATCGCTAGCAGCCTCGAAATCCCTAGATTTTAATACCTTTATAAGTCACTAAAATTTTAGAAACAGCCTTTAAATATCCTAAATTAATACACGTCAATATAAACATAAACAAACCGTTTTATTTCCGATATTATATGTAGTTTTTGTTTCTGAAAAAAAAAATTAATCGCTTCAACATTAAATATAAGAGTATATACCATATAGGCATATATAATTAATCTAATGAACATAACCAGTCTTAAATGATGGGATCAGCTATATGAACATGTGATATAAATACAGAAAAAAGAGCGAAGTTACTGGAAATGTTAAACTTTGTAGACAAATGATAAAAGAACTATGTTACAAAGTGTATAGATGTACGGCTAATACATCAACTTGTTTTTCCAAACATGCCCTACAAATTTTATGCTATTGATAAGCCCCCAGTGGCACAGCGGTATGTCTGCGGACTTACAACGCTAGAAACCGGGTTTAGATACCTGTGGTGGGCAGAGCACAGATAGCCCATTGTGTAGCTTTGTGCTTAACTTCAAACAAAGAAACAAACAAGCTAGTGATAATTTTCCCGATAAATTACATGAAACGTTTGCTGTGAACATTATTACACTTTGATCATGTATTTCCGTCAAAAATCCACAAAATAAGTTTTTATTTAATTAAATAACTTCACCTAAGAACATAGAATAATAAGTTTTTATTTAATTAAATAACTTCACCTGAGAACACAGAATAATAAGTTTTTATTTAATTAAATAACTCCACCTGAGAACACAGAATAATAAGTTTTTATTTAATTAAATAACTTCACCTGAGAACACAGAATAATAAGCTTTTATTTAATTAAATAACTTCACCTGAGAACACAGAATAATAAGCTTTTATTTAATTAAATAACTTCACCTGAGAACACAGAATAACAACCAGGAAGTAAACAATGTCATAACTGCCATCATCTTTCTGGCTTTCTAACTAGTGATAAGACGAAACGAAATAGACTGTACAAAATAACATAATATAATACTTCATTTGATAGATCGAAACCTTGGTTTCTATTGATTATAAATGACAAAGTATAAAATTTGTGTGTTTTCTCATAGCAAAGCCACTTCGGGCCATCTGTCGTGTTCACCGAGAGGAATCGAACCCGTGATTTTATCGCTATAAATCCGCAGACCTACCACTCTTCCACCAGTTGACAGTATAAAACGTCAAAGAGAACGTTTGACAGTATGTGAAATAGAGGATGTGATAGTTTATAGCTCCATCAATAAATTAGATTGAAAGCTATACAAATTATGTTTTGCCTGAGTAATACCTATATAACAGTGAGTAACTTACTTTACATTCTGTACTTCTTGGAGGGGTAGTGATCCTCCTACCAGGCCTGTGTATACCCGGTCACCGTTTCCTCAAACTTTTATGGCTAAGAACTAATAAAAAAAAAGAAATGGATAAAGATATTTCTATAATGCACAATACTGTGAAAACACGTTTTTATTTCTCAGCTTGCTTTAAACCAATAGTCATAACACTTGCTTTGTCAAAGAGCAATCGAGCTGCTAGCAGTGAATTCGGCGAAGATGAGAGTATTATTCGGCACTTATGTTCGTGGGACATCAACATTAAGTCTTTACCGTACTTGAAAATACACAACGTGGATGTGATGCCGTTAACCTATAACGACCTGCCTAACCGTACCGTGACTACGCCAGGGGATAAGTTTAATGACGGATGATTTGATAAAAGTGTTAGCCAATCGTGTTTCGAGAGGATGTCCCGATGCTTTTTTCACCCCAGATTTAGCCCTCGTGAGGAACAGCATGTCCACTAACATCACTCCTACAAGGGGCTGAAGACGGACGAGGAATCATATGAAGAAAATGATGCCTATGATGACAAACTCCTGTTGAATGAGCTGCAAGAGTTGTTTACTCAGATTCTGAAGAATCTGACTTCGACGGGTTTTCGGAGAGTGAAATTTAGGCGGAGTCCGTAATTGAAACAAAGTCATGGATACGTTCGAACACTCCCATCCAAGTTTTTATATCAGTTAGAATACTTGAATAAATGAAGGAAGCATGCACATGTATTAGATACTAGAAGTAAACGACCTTAAAACACCCAAATGTATTATTTTGCTTTAATTGGAACGCTCCTGAAGAAACCTTAAAACTAAGCGTTGAATGTCAAATTAAATAAAAATAACAGATTTGGAGTTTTAAGGTCTTTTATATTTAGTAATAAAATGTCTTTTATGTACATCAATGAGCACTACAGAAATTAATAACGGACGTGTATTGTTGTCTTCTATTATCGTTAAAAACTGTTGGAAAACAATAAATAAAAAAAAAGTCACAGTATTTGTTCTTTTATGTTTTATAATGGTTTTCTTTGAAAGAAGTAACTGCTATGAAAAATCACGTGGAATACATGTGGAATGTGTTCATGTAAGCCTACTGTGGATGTCACGACAACATCCGTAGTTTATACTCGGGAACGGTTTATATCCGAGTTATGTAATGTGGACTTGTAAAAGGTGCGGCTTATAATTGGAAAATGAGGCTAACGTGAAAATGGCTAAGTTAAAAACTTGTTAAGTTAAGTATAGCATATCTATACCGGTAACTCGACAACATCCGTAGTTTATACTCGGGAACGGTTTATATCCAAGTTATGTAATGTGACTTGTAAAAGGTGCGGCTTATAATTGGAAAATGAGGCTAACGTGAAAATGGCTAAGTTAAAAACTTGTTAAGTTAAGTATAGCATATCTATACCGGTAACTCGACAACATCCGTAGTTTGTACTCGGGAAAGGTTTATCAAGATTAGAAAGAAACAACTAGAAACTGAATTACGAACCTATCCCAATTTTAAAAGAAACAGCGATTTTCACATATTTTGATAACTACACTGAGATAATTTAGTCTAGTAGGCTATGAAGCATGTTTATCATAACCCTAGATATACCGACACTGTCAACACTTCTTTTAAAAATTTTAAAACACATTTTTATAAACTTTTTATGAACAATACAATTTCGGGATCCATTACTTTGTTAGTTAGAGCCTCCCAGTGACACAGCGGTATGTCTGTGGACTAACAACGCTAGAATCCGGATTTCGATACCAATGGTAGGAAGAGCACAGAAAGCCCATTGTGTAGCTTTGTGCTTAATTACAAGCAAACAAACAATTGTTAGTTAGAGTGTTCCTAGTAACATTTGATTCAGAAATATAAGAGTAAACAGAAATAATATCAATACTGTAATCAATGCCACTAATTTATGTTGGGTTTTTCTATACATGTTACTTATAAGTGATTAACCCGTTTTATGTTCAGTTGTTAACATCGAATGTTGTAACAAGAAAATGTCGTGATTCAATAGGTGGAGTCTAGCTGTAATAAACAGTTGGTAAATGAAGGTTAAATTATAATATTGTATAAATAGCCGTCAATGACCAACTATATCTCTGATTTTAATTCACAACCATGATCAGTATTTTCTGTAACTGTACTGCCTTTTTTAACTTTAATTAATTAAATCATATTTTAGTTATAATCAAACAAATTGATACACTTTACACATACTTCTTTTGCGTCTCTTCCATTTGTTGAGAAGAGGTTTGTTTCAATAACTCCAGGACTGGAAAACAGGAGTAAGTAGACATCATTAACAATTAAAATATTTAAAACATTATTTACAAAACTTAACTGTTAGTGACATCAATCAAAGTATTCTATTCTATTCAAATTCTCACAGTTTTCAAACGACACTTTACATTAAAACTATTAGAACCACGATGAATAAAAATAGTAACTAATAACAGAAATTCAACCGATTATAAATTAAGATATCCTATTGGTTGTTTTTATAGAAAGGTTAAGAGATAAATGTGTATTATATGCGCGGTCTAAGAACTATACACTTTGGCAGGATAGGGGTTATCTTCATCTAAGTCAGGTTGATTTTTAGCCGTGGTATGGCGATTCATAGAATAACCACAAGCTGTTTTCAAGTTTATCAAGTACAAACTTTTAGCTCATAGCTACGTCATCTCTTGACCGATTTAAGATATAATTACAGTTTTAGACTCGGGACGTCAAACCATTTCGATTGATGTATTTAATCATGCCCAATGTCTCATAGATTAATTTACTCTAATAATGCCTTAAAGAATTTCAAGTGCCGCGGCTATTGAGGATTCTCTCTTGTTTAACTGCGTAATTAACTTTTGGAACGAGATGTCTTTATATGTGGTAAATGCAGTGAATTTAAGAGGGTTAAACAAAAGGCTTGATAAGTATTTGAGTGATAAAGGCTGGCTTTGAAATGTTTTAGTTATACCTTAATCCAATGGATAGAGTGACTTATAGGAACGAAAATTTACTTATCCTTGATACACACACACACATATATATATATATATATATATATATAAACATAGATATATTCAGTCAGACATAGTAATCTCAGGTGTGACTACTTGCCTCCCCTAGTTTGTATGTAGCTTTACGTGAAATTATAAACAAATACATTTATTGCAATATTACTGATTAATAATATTGTCTTAAGTTTACGTATTTCTCAAAGTTGAAGATCGTTGTCAAAAATATAAACTGTATTTTTTTATAAGGAACTGGAATTAACAACTTTAACAGTGTATATTTTCACTAGCTTCACTTATGTATAATCGCATTATTAGTCCGGTTTTCATAATACAGTTTCGCTTAGCAATCATGTACATACATACATAATCCTATTTTTACATACAAAGCCATTTTAAAATAAGGCTACATTTGTGTCTAGGATTCAGTAAACTGTTTGGCCTGTAAGATTCTTATTTATGAAGTTAAGAGGGGAGAGGTGTTTAAAGCTTGGTTCATCATGTATTATGTAACTTTAGTTTGCTCATCAGTTCATTTTTGTTAATATTCTTCTGATGATATTGAAGCGAGTTATCCAGGAGTCTGTCTGATAGAGTTGGCATATTTGAATAGTCGTGTAGAAATTCAGAGTTTGTTGATCGTGCATTATATATGCTTTGTTAAAATATAGTTTTGTAATTGTTGTAGTTTGTTGATGTGGGTTTTTGATACATTTATCCATGTTATACAGGCATATTTTACGACTAATCTTATGCATGTTCTGAAAATTTTTAATATGTTTACAGGTGAAACTCCTAAGGTAACTCGCTCTTTTCCAAATTCTGGTTTTTATCCTATAAATGTGTGTTATCCAGTTTAATTTGAGTCTAATGTAATCCCTCAGAATTTTGCTTAAAGTCCCGTCTGGATATAATTGTGATATTAATTTGCTTGTTTTTTCGACGATTATCCACCCAGGACGGGCACTGGGCAAGTAGATTATTCGACGCTTGACCGTGAAAGTGGGTTTTTTCCAGGTACGAATTGAGTTTAAATATAAAAACCTAAACGAAATATGAATAAAATAAAAAAATCAAAGCACCCATTGTAAACACTTAACAACATGACTCACCAGTAGGGTAAGTAAACGCTATGTTAGTAGAATAATTATTTATTTCTTCGGCTGTATAAACAAAACGCCTCAAACTTGATCTTTCTGAAACACCTTAGATGTTAAAAAAATTATACATTGCCATTAAAACTGTTGACAAAACACAAATACAATTCAACTGATAAAATGTCGCATAATTTCAGGATAAAACAACTGATCGTGGAATTTTGCAATCTACTTTAATGATGACAGATAGATTCGGAAGACTTAGTAATTACACGATGACGTTATATGCAAGGTACAATAGGAGCTTGTACATGTAGCTACGTTATATATTGCAGCAAATGAGTTGTACATGTGCCTTAGTACAGACGGACTGGCTTTCCAGCTTGACTTAATAACTATTGACAGAGTCTCCACCTATGTATGAACATAGAAGAATAAGTCTCTATTTTGAAGTTGAAATTAGTAAATACAGCAGGGTTCCATAGAATTTCAGTTACATTCAAAATTTACTTTCATTTCAATGTATTTTAATAAAATTAGAATTATCAAATACGTTATAATTCAAACTATTATATTAGCCAAGTTATTTTATTTATTTGAATAAAAACATCGATGTTTATTTAATTGTTCTTTGAAAGTTCTGGCTTTTGCGAGTTTGTGTATACTAGCTTATTTTGATAATTAAGTGTTGTGTTCAGAATAGTTTTAGGTCTGTGTTCATTATATTTGGAATGGTATATATCTCAGTTTTCTTGTCTTAATTCTTTTACTTGGTTTCTTATTTTATTTCTTAGTGTATTTATCTGTGTTTTGATTAATAGGTCTCTATTATTCAGGTATATTCTTCTCAATGATCCTGTCGTTCCTTTATTAAGTTTATTATTTGGATATTTCGTTGCCATCTTTTCTACACAGCTAGAGCTGTCACCACATATTTTTTTTTCAAATCGAGTCGTCATTTCACCTATAGTTTCTTCTCCACTAAGTTCTACATGGTCTCAGAAAACAACTTTCTACGATCACGATTATCGAAAGTTATAAATAGTAGAAAGTCAAAGAGAAAACAAACTAGGAAATAGCAAACCCTTTGGTCACAATACCTTAGTGATAATTTCCAAATAGTCTGTGGTATTCAGGTCCACATATATCCTCAGGTAAGATTAGAAGTATCTACAAAACGCACGATTTCTCAGTGGTATGAAGAGAACGAATTGAGCTTGTAATGACAAGAAATACACAAACACAATAAGTTCCAGAAGCAACTGGAAAGTCTCAAACACTTTCTCGGAGAGGTTTATGAAACGGTAAGACGTTGTAAGTTACATCACTCATCCAGTAACAAACGGATTTCATAACATAAAGTTTAAAATGTTCCGTTTTACAATATAAATCTACAAAACCAAACTTTAATAAATTTATTCTCGGGTATGAAAGAAGACAATAAATCAAGTACTATGTTCGCAAATTTAGAGATAAAACACATTGTATGAAGAGTTTGATTAAGTCAAACTGGACAAGTGTTCACTTTGACAAAAATATTAATTAATTAAGTAAGTAAGTAATAGAAACATTTGTGTCTTATTTCTAACTGGTCAGCTTCTCGATCTTCTTATCAACAACTAGACACAAGAAAATTCTAGACGACTTCATTTTTTATTAATTATATTTTGAATTAAATTGCTATTTTTAGTTGAAACTACACTTTACTTCAATCAAGCCTTGTCAGTACTTCCCACAGAGAATAGTCCCAGACATCAATAGAATAGTCCCAGTAATAAGGAAATAGATAATGATATCTTTATACAACTCCTATTTTTCAGCTAAGCACCTTCATTCTCAGAAGTTTTCGTCATCCAAACTACAATATTTATGATGCAAGTTGATATTTTATAGCTCATGTACCTACTATTTTATACATCTTCCAGAACTAGTATGAAATATATCTTTATTCATTTAATATTTGAAGATGCCTATTCAGTGTCTGCATATAGGTTGTCACATCCAAGTTGACCAGATGTCGCGATGTCCTAAATATGTATTTATCATTTTAAATTGAGAATATCATGTATAACATAGAAACATTTTGCAGATACGAAACATATACAGTATAAAAGCAATGTAAGTGTCATTGCATACTAAAGGGTTACCATACACAACCTTGATCTGTGTATAAAAGTTAGATATTTCTATTATTTTGTCTCTTTTTCACCTTTCTCTTGGTTTTAGTATAGGTACTGATAATACATTTCATGTAATAATTTTGATTTTAAATAAATGCAACCTTTATTCTAAAGCAGAGAAGTTTGCCACTATAGCGTAAAATCATTACCTTTGAAAACAATCTTAACCTGTTTCATTATAATATAACTGAGTAATATATTCCAGCTACGAAAAACAGCTGACCTAGTCCAAACTTGAGTTACATATCCTTAAAATAACATGTTTCTAAGACTAGAGATCTCTATTTATAAATAAAAATACCTTTATTGGATTTCATATGGGTCGAAAGTTGTGTTCACAAATTTTTGAAACTAGGGTCACCAGCATAAAGTACGTTTACATATTCAATAATGCAACAGCTTTAGGTTGTTGTAAAGTTTTTGAACAGTCACTTAACGAAAATTGGTACTTTTTTTTTGCAAATTGGTGAAAAACATACATTTCTCAATACTCTAGTAATGTATTAAGTAGCACACAACCTTAAACAAAACAAAGATAAAGCACATTTTACACCTACGTGTCATGCTACAATAGACAGTAAAACAAAGATATGGCTTAAGATAAAACTGAAGCATATCCACATTTGTAAACATTAAACATCAGTAAAATAAATACCTATTTTACAACACTTTAACAATAATAAATAACTTATGATCGAATAAAGCGAACTACGTAGATGACAACTAAAAGTACTTATTGTCGTAAAGTAAGAAACAAGAATAGAACACTTATAATGATCATTTTACTTTGAATTATAAGTTAGGAACTTAGATATTAACGACATTTTGGGCTGTAAATTATTAAAATACATTTATCGTCTAAAAATATGACGTGGGGAAAACGCGTCATTAGAGAGTATATTTCCGTAACGACACATACTAACAAAACACTAATTATCTTCCTTTCCTGAAGAATGTTTTTAACATTAATCTTTAAGTATGATTTATTAAACAGGATAATAAATATAAGGAATTTCATATGATCCTTTTGACGTTCCCCAGCTGGACATTGGTAAGTTTATGGACTTACAATTCAGGACACATCATATAATATAATGTGGCTTTGCTCCCAAACAAACAACTAACCAATGTTTTGGACAAAAAATAATAATATTTTAAATATTAAACTCGAATCAAGATTGAAAGCCATGGTTAATTGAATATTAAAGTTTCGAGTTGTTTCGTGTAGAGTGGTGGTCACGAAATGTTTATGAATGACATTTTATATGCGAAGAGACAGGGAAGTTTAAGTTATTTCTGTTTATACATACGTTTCAATATCAAATACTGTTTGTGAATATCTACTGCTCACCACTTAGAGTAGTTAACTTGATTACAACATCGTAGTTAACATTAAATAATGCTACATTTATTCAAGAGCCATAAAACAGTTTAAACAATGTTAAGTTTGAATTTTATAAACCTAAAACCCTCTATTAAACCCACTTCTAATTGAGTTACAAAACTAATGAAGGTATTCTGTTAAGAGAGAAATACTGGACTGCTTGGAAGAGTAAAGTAAATAAATAACGTTTACCTCATTTACTCACCATTAATAACTTAAAATTCCTTAGGTGTTTAGTTATCCAAACATCTTAAGTATTTTATGTTATCAGTGGTGAGTAAATGGCTTCACATTTAAACTAAACAAATGATAATATAGTTAGATATTTTTACGTTTCTATTTTGTTGATGTTATTTAAATTCAGAGATACACACTAAGCTATCTGCACTCTATCTACCTCGTGGGATTGAACCATAGT
>NW_013675306.1:18496-21903 GCF_000517525.1 Limulus polyphemus | reverse complement strand
TCACTTGTTAGATGTTCAAACCATCTCAGTCTTCCTGTCTCATCTCCACTGTCTTCCTCTGACATTTCCAATACCCTTCTCACTGCATATCCTTCTTCACTTGTTAGATGTTCAAACCATCTCAGTCTTCCTGTCTCATCTCCACTGTCTTCCTCTGACATTTCCAATACCCTTCTCACTGCATATCCTTCTTCACTTGTTAGATGTTCAAACCATCTCAGTCTTCCTGTCTCATCTCCACTGTCTTCCTCTGACACTTCCAATACCCTTCTCACTGCATATTCTTCTTCACTTGTTAGATGTTCAAACCATCTCAGTCTTCCTGTCTCATCTCCACTGTCTTCTTCTGACATTTCCGATACCCTTCTCACTGCATATCCTTCTTCACTTGTTAGATGTTCAAACCATCTCAGTCTTGTTTCTCTTCTGATCTTACAAACTCCAACTCTTTCTCTGATGTTATCAGTCATTATTCTTTCTCTCAAAGATATTCCCAGAATCCATTTTAACATTCTCGTCTCAGTTCTTTCTAAAATACTCGCATAATTTCTGTAAACATTTACATGTATATTAGCCTACAAACATGAGGAAGTTACTACTTTGTCTACAAATGTTCCACGCAGGATAAGAACCTCTTTTAAGGTACATATAATGGCAATTAGTAATAGTAGGCGAGATATTTAGGCTAGACAAGCTATTAGAATAGTGGTAAAAATTGGTGACTTTTGTTCAGAATTTATTACCTTGTATATCATTAATATCAGATTGTTTGATTGTTTGTTCTGAATTTTGTGCAAAGCTACATGAGGTCTATTTGCGCTAGCCGTCCCTAATTTAGCAGTGTAAGACTACAGTGAAGGCAGCTAGTCATCACCACCCACCGCCAACTCTTAGGCTACTCTTTTACCAGCGGATAGTGGGATTGACCGCACATTATAACACCCCCACAGCTGAAAGAGTGAGCATGTTTGATGGAACGGAGACTCTAACCCGCGACCCTCAGATTGCGATTCGAGTGTCCCAACCACCTGGCCATTAATATCAGAAAGCCTTAACAGCAATTACTTCACACATCAAGCTTTAATGATTACCAAACTCAGACAGAAACATTGCAATCAGTGGACCCAATCATTACTGGTAACCCAAATTTTTATCTCGATGCTCTTTAAGTGACATGGTTTTTCTCTTCACTGTCATAGCAACAAGACTTCTAAACAATTTAATTTTCAATGTGGAATACGAATTTCTCCCGATTCTGTTTAGTTTTAGAGACAACATATCAGGTTCTTTACTAAGTTCATTAGGTCCAAACCTCACGAAGAACTCGGCACGGTGTCAAAAATATTGTCTCCAGACACGCCTCAAACTTTCTTTGAAAGTTCACCTACAATAGTTGCTTAAATTCACAATATCTAGAAACAATGGCAAATCTTATGATGGACTTGCATTCAGTGGTTTGGTTATTTTGTACACGTCAAGAACAGACACGTAGGCGACTTCTCTGGTGTATTTAAATCTTTATAAATAGTTGTATAATCTAAATTCAATTCAGCTATAGTGGTTTGGTTATTTTATCCAAAAATTTAGCTTTACTCAAAATGTTTTGATTTTTAGTAATAAGCTGAAGTGGATTTTGATATACAAGGTTGTTTTTCTTTGATACGACAACCAACGTTGAATGACTTATCATCTATTTGCATTAAAGGGAACCTACCTCCAAAGGCTCAGTTGTTCGTTTACTGTCCAAAAACAGCTGCAACCCCAAATGGAGCAGAAAAACCTCAAAAGCACAAAGATGATCAGAACTTTTACTGTCTAATTCAGATCTTCGTTTCTTCAGTTTACTTACAAGCGATACGGTTTTGGTCCAGAGCTTGTGAATCTAGAGTGAAGAGATACTTTACTTTGGTAAATATTATGATTAGTAAATGGGAACATTAAAACAAATCAGCCTGGTATAATTAAACGTATTACTCATGTGTAAAATTTCTTCCAATATACTGTAGCGTGAGAGTTTTAAAATGTACTTCGTTCCTGACGCTTGAAAAACACAATTCGAGGAATTAGGTAAACGTTGACAGATTCAAAAGGTAGACCTTATTTCTTTGAGGAGAAAAAATTTAAATACTTTACAGGTATTCCGAAGCACACTTTAAAAAAGTACAAAAGATCATTATGTAATGTTTTCACATAAGTTAAGATTCAAAATCTTAATCCTACTCGTCTAAAACAACATACAACAGTAGAACCAGTGAACTACTATTATTATATAAATTTTCGTTACACCTCTACTTCTAAATAGTAATTAAATAGTTATATGAAATGGTAATGAATAGTTTTACATACTGGAGTAAGAAAACACTGTCACAGATTAGATGCTCTCACCATTCCTTACAAGTTTACTTTGAAATCTATCGAATAAGTTTTATTTGAGTTTGTACGATGACAATCTGAAGTTCATCTTACAGTGAGAAAGAATGATACTTTTAATAACACTTAGTTAAACTTTCAAACAGAAATATATTTTACACTTTAACAAGTTTTGCTCAATCTGTTTGCTTGTTTATGGCAAAGCCACTAAGACTATCTGTCCCTAATAGATAACCATTTGGCAGCATCCACCATCAACTCTTGGGCCACTTTTTACCATCACATTATATTGCCCTCAGAGCTGATAGAGAGAGCATGTTTGGCACTGGGTCTTGAATACATGACTCACACGTTGCTAGTCGAGCACTCAAACCACCAAGCCTATATTTTGCTGAATTAAGTATTTATTTAAGCATAAAGTTTTATCATTTTTGTTTTTTAAATGCTGCAAAACAAGTTATACTGACTCATTTAGTAGACAGAAGATTATATAACTAACAGCGAGTTACTTGTATGCATGTAATAAAAGCATAGAACTCCCAAGTACATGCAAAAATTAAAAATAGGTATTCTTTCCAAATGTAATTATTTGAAGAAAACTTTGAAGAAGGAAAACAGTTTACTTCACCAAGTTCTGTAACTGGCTTCACTACTTCAGAAGGAGAACAATTTACCTCACCAAGTTCTGTAACTGGCTTCACTACTTCAAAAGGAAAACAAATTACCTCACCAAGTTCTGTAACTGGCTCCACTACTTCAGAAGGAGAACAATTTACCTCACCAAGTTCTGTAACTGGCTTCACTACTACAAAAGGAAAACAATTTACCTCACCAAGTTCTGTAACTGGCTTCACTACTACAAAAGGAAAACAATTTACCACACCTAGTTCTGTAACTGGCTTCACTACTACAAAAGGAAAACAATTTACCTCACCAAGTTCTGTAACTGGCTTCACTACTACAAAAGGAAAACAATTTACCTCACCAAGTTCTGTAACTGGCTTCACTACTACAAAAGGAAAACAATTTACCTCACC
>NW_013675306.1:11088-17646 GCF_000517525.1 Limulus polyphemus | reverse complement strand
GATCTGATTGAGGTGTTTAAGATTGTTAACGGAATTGATAGTGTTGAGGGGATCTGATTGAGGTGTTTAAGATTGTTAACGGAATTGATAGTGTTGAGGGGATCTGATTGAGGTGTTTAAGATTGTTAACGGAATTGATAGTGTTGAGGGGACCTGATTGAGGTGTTTAAGATTGTTAAGGGAATTGATAGTGTTGATGCATCATCTTTTTTCATATTTAATGGTGAGACAAGGGGACACAAGTGTAAATTTTGACAGGATGGCAGACATCTTCAGCTAAGACAGCTTTATTTTTCTAACAGGGTGGTTGGCCTCTGGAACAGGTTGCTTTCAAATGTGCTAGATGTAGTTAATTTAAGGGAGCTTGGGGAAAAGTTTGATAAATATTTGAATGACAAGGGTTGGCTTTGAATGTGTTTTTTTTTAGGGTTTAATTTAATTCACTGGAGAGGACACCTTGATGGACCCAAAGGTCCCTTGTTGTCCTTTAATGTTACGTTACATGGCCAAGACTAACAAATAAATTAGTAGGAAGGTAGCTAGTCTCTCGATGCCAACTCAGGCTAATTGTTTGCTGGATTTGACAACCACTCTTATAACACACCTACAATCACCAAGAGAGGAGCCCTTTTTTGAGGTAACAAGTTGTGAACCACGAATACTCAGATTAACAATTTGGACATGTTAATTAATAGGCCACACCTGGCCCTAAACATATATACAGGGCTGACTTAAGGTAGGCTCAAAGAACCCACCACAAAATTTTAAGGCAGCACAAGTCGTACCTATTTACAAAAAATACTAACAAGCAAAGAAAAATGTTGGTGAAAGTTTGTGTGCGAAACTTAAATTAATATCACATCAAATACCAGAAAATTTAACTCCAGATAAGGTCTTATTTCACGTATGTGAGACCGAAATCAAAGAAAAATTTTCCAAAATACACTTATTGCTCTAAGAACTTTATTAGCTTTTCCCATTAGGGGGACGAGATAGATTAAATGGTCTAGCAATAATTTCTATAGAAAATGAACACAGACAGATTAAGGGAAAGTCAAGAGCTCGTAAAGTTCCATTTTCTGAAGACTAATCTTTGTTTATTTATATGTGTATTTCTACCATATATCATTTCTGTACTCTGTATTTTTTTAAAACATTATTTACAAATTTGTAAACTACAGAAATATAAATATTTTTTTATTTTTGCTCCTTGCAATTTTTGAACACCAGATGGCACTGCAAATATAGAATTAAGAACTTTAAAAAAAATGAAGTATGCTTTGCAATATATCTTTTTTTTTTCAATCCATCTGTTGCTATAAACTTAACTACTTTACTGAGTAAGCATGTTTTTAGTATACTAAGTTAAATGTTTATTGACAAAATTAAATATTAAATATTTTAGCATACGAAAAAGATTGTTTAAAATTCCACAAATATGCAGAATGACATTTTGATGCAACTACAAAATATCCAAACCTGAAACCCGGAAAATTAGGTAATGTTTAATTAATTGCCACAAGTATATTTAGTACGTTACTTTTTTTCCTAGTAGCGAGAACAAGAAGCCGGACAGAGATCAGACGAGGATCAACGCTGTCAGACAGGTAAGAAATTAAAGTAAAACACACAGTTTTACAGTTGACTTCTTTCTCTTTATGTCTTAGTCATCTTGTGTATTCCACATTTTCAAGTTTGGTGCGATGGCTACTTCTGTTACTATTATCAGATAGTAATTTTGATAAATCTGTGAAATCTTAAGTTTGCTATTACTTAAATCTGAAGACGACATTTATGGCACTGGGAACAGTTATAGATAATTCTTGTAGTATAAAAACATAAGAAAATAAATGTTTTATAGCCGTTTATTTTATTAGGTTTTTATAGGTGTATATCACCTAAATGTTAGAGGTTTACACCTACAGTACATAAATAGTTTTTTTATATTTATATAGGGGTGATGTCTGACTCCACACTGTTAACATTACGTATGGAATTCACACGACTCCACACTGTTAACATTACATATGGAATACACATGCCTCCACACTGTTAACATTACGTATGGAATAAGGATACAACCTTTATATATCAAGATAATATGTGCCTAAGTTAAAAGTATAACTTCATAATATAAATAATTGCTTAAATATATCATTTAATTCTTCTAAAATAAAACAAAAACTGAATCTGTTACCTGAATGACTGACCAAGGACTTCTTCTTTAAGCAAAGCTACATATTTTTTTAAAGCATCAGGAAGAAGCTACGAAATAAAGAACAACATTACCAACATTTAAAAAATAACATGGAAAAATAAGCTGTAAATTATGAAACAATGTGCAATCCATTTAAATTATGTTTATTTTTATTTCTAAATAAAAATTATTAGCTATAAGCAGATTCCTGGTACTGATACTTACATGTTGTAATACAGTGGCTAACGTCTTCTTCTTAGTCACCTGGTCAAACAGGATTGTTCCTGGCCTTCAAGAGTAAAAAAAATAGTTAAAAAACTATTAGTTCTCAGTCACCTCTGCACTATTTTCTACTGAAAATAATAATATATGTTGATAAGTTGACAAAAAAACAATTTATGAATATAATAAAGTGTTTAACTTTTGGGAAGAACATACTACATGTTTTGACATAACATTCATCCGAAGGAGACAGACCACGATGTATTTAACCATTACTAACATAAAATACACACTTGTTTGAAGTTTAAGTAATGAAATCACACACACAAACAATCTAATAATATTTCTAACTTATTAAAAAAAAAGTCATAACACTTACGACTGAATGTAGACTTTTAACACGGCAAACTGAACTGTAGAGTCTGTACATTCCTTTACAAAGTTGGTAAGGAAATCTGACTGAAAGAAGAGATAATAGAAGTCCGGTAGGAAATTCAAATATTCCGAAACACTAAATTAAAAATCATAATCCTAACAACCACTATTAAACTTTTAACACTCTTTTTAATTATCACCTCTATAGTAATACAAAGAACAAAAGTCTAAATTGTTTTGTAACTTTCATGCAAAGCTCTAAACAAAAGCTATCTATGCAATGTCTAAACTGGTAAAATAAAGAGAAAGCAGCTAGCCAACAGTGCCTACTACAATTCCTGAACACCCGAACAGTGAGACTGACTGTTGCTCTTAACATTACACTCATAAACTCAAAGTGAGAACCACATATTTGTGGTGGCAGGATTCATGGTGAATGTCTACAGTTCACTATAAACACCGTCGAAGTCTAGATAAGGTCGTAAAAAGCAAATGCTTACCATTTCACAAACTGCTGGATTGAGAGGATGCTGAGACCAAAGAGAAGCTTTAATGAATATATTACAGAAAGGCTGGGATAATATGTGCTGAACCTAAGAAACAAAAAAATTTTCATAATCTCAACATTATTTAATATAAAGCTTTTAATTCAATACGAAAATCAATTTATTGGTATGTTATCACATAAATAATTTCACCAAATGTTACTCTTTAAAGTTCCTGAACAAACAATTTTTTTTCTTCTTTTTCACACAAGCCTAAATTTTAAAATTATTGATAAAAAAAAAAACTGGTTGTCAGTCATTACTTTTCAGAAATATTTTCTTAACTCGTAACACCCGTGATAGTAGGTGAGTACTAAATATACATTATCCTTTGACCTATTAAAAACCAACAACAATAATTTATAAAAGTTATAACTCGCATTAAAATAATCCATTACCACAGACAAAAGCTTAAAAAATATACCTTTTTAGCCTTTTTAATGTAAGGTAAGACTTCTTTGATTAGTTGAAAACCAAGATAGACTTTTTCGCTTAAATGAGAGTTGAAGAGTCCATCTGGTGGTGAAAAAAAGAAACAGCATGATAAGTGTTTCAATCAAAATCATTTTTGTACTCTAAACAGCTAATCAAACACTAAATTTATTGAAAACATAGCCTAATTGTCTCTCAAATGAATAATATACAATGAAGAATAGACTTTAAACACGCATACGATTACAAAGAGGTTCTTTTTCAGCTTGTATGTGTAAAATTTTACATTATAATTCCCATTCAATTTAAAACATTTATCCAAATCTAGACTTGAGAATTAAATTATTCACTATGTTTTTCTAATTTCCCAATGCTACTAGAAATAATAATAATAAAATCTTAAATATAAATATTATATTTATATCTTAAATATAAAACTTTACATAAACAAGAACAATAAATCATATTAGCTATATTTATTACTGGGTTGATTTTTATTTTTGAACTAAGTAGGTAGGTGGCTCTGTTTGGAAGTTAATGATATCAGAAATCATTTTCTAGTCGTTCAATAAACCATGGAATATTACCAGATTATTTAATTTTTTCTAACTTTTTTATTATTTAAACTATTACGGCAAACCTAACAAGAAAGATCTTGGGAACTACAACCGAGAATACATTTTATGCTGAAATTAATGTCTATTTCAATAGCAACGTTTTTTTTAGGAGGTCACTACTGTGTAACTAACGAGGCTATATAAACATACGTGTGGTGTTAACACAAGTTTCGGGAAAAGCAATGAAAATTATCTAATGTTTATAAGAATATCACTTGATGTGTATAAACACAGTATATGTTTGTAAGCTTTAAAAAATTTAATCTAAACAAGACTTAACAGAAAAACTGGAGAAAAGCTTAGAGGTTAGACGGAGAAAATTTATCACAAACTTACCATCAACCACTGTTTTCCAGAACAATCTAAAATCTTTTTCTTTAACAGCTTGCATCACAACTTCACGGCAAGCAAGGTGGACGAGAGGATGACCAGCAGTGGATTGCTATGACCAAAGAAAATATTGAATGACTTAAAATTAGGCTAGACTATAGTGCATGTTCTATTATATGTTCTGTTTTTCTGTAAGCCAAATATATGGCCTATGTAACTTTAAGGTTTTGTACGAATATCATTATATATATAATGCATCAATAACGTCGGGCAATATTCTATGCCTTCGGACCAGTCAACACTTTGACCCTGTATATATTCATGGAGACATTTTTAGTAAAAATACTTTATTAAAAATTCTGATTTTTTTATGTCTACAAGTTACTCTTGGTGATTACTGAAAACTTGAAAGTAATAGTATAGAAATTACATACTTGGGGTCACAAACTCGGCTGATTAGACCCTACACAAGGAGCAAGTATGTGTACCTGTGTATAAAAGGTGAACAGCTCGAGTAACATGTCCTCTGCTAACTAAAGTTTCTTACCTTAAGAATACGAGTGAGATGAGTGTAATTTTCAGGGGAAAGGAGACGTTCAGTTTGCCAGTGCTCTCTCATGAATGCTTGATTTACTACACCCTTTTAAGAAAAAAAGTGTCAAAAATAGACAAATATTTCAAAAATAATAAAAAAAAGAGCTAAAATATAAGTTAGTTTTTCTTTCAATTAATAAAAAAAAATTTCACTTTAAAAGAAAGAAAAATTACTTCTTTATACTTGAAGTTTTACAAAAATCAGTCATATTATTTCAGTTTTAATGAAACCGTAAACGATTTTTTTTTAACACTTACAGGAAAGAGTCGAGCACACACAAAGAGGAGCCACAGCTTGTCAGGAGTACAGTTGTTCCAACCATCACATAAACTGTCCTTCAGATGAGGTAAGATGTGCTTTTTAAAAGATTTTTCATCCACCTGCAATATCAGAATACCCACCACTTTAAGTAAAGTTTAATATTTTAAAACTTGATAAAACGTATCATCCATTTTAAAATGATGCAAGTCTAGTAATTTTTTTCATTAGGAAAACTCACCGACGAGAACAATTCTGTTAACAGTTGAAAAGCAGCATGCTGGACGTAGCTACGTTGAGCAGCCAGGTTCTGTAAACTAAGAACAACAGTACCAAGAACATCCGGTTCTACAGAAGCTCTTCCAGCCCGTATGATAGCCCCATAAGCTAGCATCTGTCCAATAACGGCACTACCCTTTTCCTGTTAGATATATACATGTATTTATACTTTAGATATAGAATATCTTGCTAAATACATCATTAATTCATCTCTTGCAACGGAAGAATAATTAATTAAAATTAAATGTGAAAATATAAACTTGAGAACAAAATCACATTGTTTAGATATTAATAACTTTATTTCTCCTGAACTCTTTTTAATACCGATACAATCCATATATTCTTATTTGCTCAAAGCCTAAAACAAGATCATCTCATGCAGAAAACTTCTGTTGCATTTAATGTCTAATGTTCATTGTAACCCTCCACATATATCTAATGTTCATTGTAACCCCCATATATATATCTAATGTTCATTGTACCCCACTCATATATCTAATGTTCATTGTAACTCCCACATATATCTAATGTTCATTGTAACCCCACATATATCTAATGTTCATTGTAACCCTTATATATATATATATATCTAATGTTCATTGTAACCCCCATATATATCTAATGTCCATTGTAACCCCCCACATATATCTAATGTTCATTGTAACCCCCATATATATCTAATGTCCATTGTAACCCCCCACATATATC
>NW_013675306.1:6573-10242 GCF_000517525.1 Limulus polyphemus | reverse complement strand
TGAACCATCCTCAGGTGTACAATTCAGGCATACTAACCACTAATTCACGTTTAAGGATCCTCCCACAAAGAGAGAGAATCTAAAATGATACTTGTCTTGGAATAACAATATATGTGGACAGCTAAGAACTGTCTCCGAAAGTTCAAATTAGCAATGTCACCAAAATGTCTATACAATTCTTCAAAGAAAAATACATCATTCCAATTCACTAAAGTTCTTTAACTCAAAACATATATTACAAAACTATACTTTGCACAACTTCCTATTAAAAAGCACGAACAGAAAGTGACAGAAATCAATAAAAATTACAGACAGGTTAAAAAAAGTGCAAACTGTGTCCATGAAACACCTATGCCCTCACTTTGTAACTAAGCACAAAGCTACACAATGGGCTATCTGTGCTCTGCCCACCACGGGTATCGAAAACCCGGATTCTAGCATTATAAGTCCGCAGACATACCCATGTGCCACTGGGTAGCACCCTCATTTTGACCTTGACCCACAACCTTAAAAAAAATTAATCATTTACAAGTAGTACCTCTTTACATAGATTTGATTAAAATCCATCCAATCTTGAGATAATCTGTCAACGAGATTGGAATGAACTGATATGGGAACCAATATTCCCTGCTATTGAACTATACCTTTAAAAGCATCTTTTTTCTTTTCCTAGTCTAGTTCAAGGCTAGCATGATGTCTTCATATTTTAGTTGGATAACTGTCAGTAACAGTATTTCATTACAACTTGACCAGAATATAACTTACCTGTTTGGTTCCTGATAGTAGCAGGTGTTTCTTAATAAGACAAATGACATGGTCTGTAGACACTGAAGGAAACAGCCTTAAGACCTATTAATTACACCAAAAAAATGAATAAACATTCTGAAATGTGTGTGAATAGCAAGTAAACAAGTATTTCATGTCAGTTGTTAAAAAAGGTTGTTTGATGAATAACTGCAAATAATATTCATATATAGTTATTATGCTCTCCAATAAAAATACTCAGTTCCGTTGAATTTTGATGCAAACTCAAATAATGACTAATACACAACTGAAAATATCAAGACTACTTTTTTCTTGTAAACCATTCAAATGATTTGTGTTAAGTTTTTAAACTATAAACCATAAGAAATGTAGAATCCTTTATCTCAAACAATATCCAAGACAAGTTATAAATTATGCTATTAAAGCTGTATAATAAGAAACAAAAACACAAGATTTAACTTTTATCAACCACGGTATTCTCAAACACTTAAGTTTAACATTGTCTACATTCTTTACAAGCTCATTACTAAAATGAAATTTTAACGTTTACAATGTTAAAAATACAGTTCTCTTAACCACATTACACGACAAACCTCGGTTAAAGCCAACGTAAATCCATGCCTAGCAGCCTTTCGTAAAGAACCAATTCCCTTTACCAGTCTCTCAACAGTGTACGCAAGGTCTGTACATAAGCCATGCCCCTATTGGAGAGTGAAGAAAAACAATAACATCTGAGAATATGCACATCAATCATTAATTACATTTCAATAAGCTAAGATACAAGAACAGTATCACACTTTTCTACATGGATTATTCAGTGTCTCTAGACCTAATAAAACAAGAGACTTTGTGGATTTCACACACATTCCTTGTGAGAAGAAAATATGATAGTAAAACATATCTTAAGGACAATTCTTAATTTAAAGGATTCAAATATGCAAGTACGTACAAGATATTTTTAAATGACAATCTAAAGTTGAATTCCAAATTCAAAGAGAAATTTGTCTTAGTTTTTGGAAACTTTAACATAAAGAATAAGTTTCTGATGGTAGTTATAGTACTTTTTTCTTTCTTTCCTTGTAGTTAAGCACAAACCTTCAGAATAGGCTATCTACGTAGTGCCCAAAATGGGTATTGAAACTTGGTTTTTGTTATCATAAACCTGAGATTTATTGCTGTGCCACTGAAGGGGGAGGGGCTGCACTTTCCATCAGTCAGAGCCCCACCTCTATTCAAGCCCAACCAGTAACATATTCTTAGTTAGAATGTACTGCTGAGATTCAAACTTCAAGTAGAAATTCATGTCATTAGTTCATTATAAGGTGCTAGTTAGACCTAGTTTGAAATACTGTATTTGGATTTAATCTCCTGTTTAAAAAAGGATGTTCGATTGTAGGAGAAATTCAGAGGAGAGATACTAGGATAATTCCAGTTTTGGAGATATTATTAAATTGGAATAGGTTGAAATCTTGGCATGTTTTTGTTGGAGAGGCTTGGGTTTTTAAAAATGCTCGAGGTTTGGAGTCCATAAATTTATATAACACTTTTCTAAGGAACTCTATAGGCAGTAAGACTGCAAGGAAACCCTTTGGTTTATAACACTAAAAGTTTGGGTTTGACACCCGTGGTGAACACAGCACGGATAGTTCATTGTGTCGCTTTATGTTTAAACACGAAGAAACAAAGACTGTAGGACACACTTTTAAGAAATGGGAAACTCAATTAAGGCAGTGATATTTTGAATAGGGTGATCAGCCTATTGAATAGCTTGCTTCAGGTGTAGACGCTTCAACCTTGAAGAAGTTTAACAATTGACTGGACGAATATTTTATTTTTAGAGATCAGGTTGGATACAGAAAAATGAGTTTCTACATGTTGCAGGTTGGCAGTAGAAAATGGAATATTCTAGATGGGTTAAATAGCTTTTTGTTAACCCTTGAAAACAAAATGAAGCAATGAACAAAATTAGATTCAAACTGTATTGTTCTGATGCAAACAACATATTTTTACAATTAGCACTCAATAGCACTATTTTGAAAAATTACATAATCACAGTAATTTGGATTTAAAATATCAGTACATGTTCAGATTTTAACTTACAGCTATTTTGTGAAGTTAAATGAATAGATGTGTCAATAATTACAAACAGAAACAGCAAAGAATAAAAAAAACTTTCTGATATTAGGCTAACATTGATCTTTAACGTACAAATGAACATTTATGTTCTACCGGTTAGTGTCCAGTAATAATATAAAATAAATGGTACATTCAGCACGGCATTGGTAATAATAACTTTGATAATTAGTGGCACTGGTACCAGCAATAACATTAATATTATTATATTATAATAATAGTTAATACAAGAGTGATTCTTTTAAATTAAATAATTATTAAATATTATTTATGTAAAAAATCCTGATGAACATATATATACTATTTCTGCTATTGGGCCATTTTTATTATTACTGGAATTACCAAGTACCATTTTTCCTAAACTCCTTCTGTTAAGCCACTTTATTATCTTATCAATTTACATTAGGCTTAACTTCATCATATTACTACCACTTTAGTGCATACGCTACCAAGAATGCAATATCACTTTCATCATAACAAAAAATGTACTAACCTTATTTAATTTTTGCTTGGCAATTACAATATTCAGCAAACTTTTGGCAGCAGAAAGTCGATCCTCCTTTTTCGTTTCAACAAGTTTCCAAAATATATCCAATATCTGGCCATCTACACTTCTTTTTCCTTTTTCTGAACTTTCAGAAGATTGGTCCATGTGGTTAAGCGCCATGGAGAATGGAGAAAACAGCGCCATCAACCAGTAAGTTATAAAGTGTTAATTTTATGTTGAAAAAAAAAAAAAAAACTATATATATATATATATATATATATAAT
>NW_013675306.1:0-6552 GCF_000517525.1 Limulus polyphemus | reverse complement strand
TTCAATTTGCTTTTAAATGCCATCTTATTTGAAGAACTGTGTTTTAACATTTCACATAAAATCGCAGGAATATTTATATATATATAACTAAATATATTAATTTTATTTGTTTTTTCCAAGGTACGATGTAACCTTTATAAACGTTTTTTGCTATTAATCTCTACTCTTCCCGTCCAGTGGTAATTTTACGGCCTTACATTGCTCAAATCTGGGGTTCGATTCCCCCAGTGGACACAGCAGATAACAAAATGTTACTTTACTCTAAATCAAACAAACTCTATCGTTCCAGTTTGGATGCGATTATGCGCTCCTAATCGTAGAAAACATTTTGTGTTAAAACATAATAACGCTTTGAAGCTAAAGTCTTGATTGAAATGGGTTCAGTCTGTGTCATTTGTAAGGCCTAAAACGATATCAGTTACGCCCCTGGTTTGTAAACCATAATGGAAACAAAGAAAATGTCATTAGAATATCTACAGGGCCATTACACACTAATTACATTTGTTAAGCCTAAAAAGCCTTTTGATAGTTTATTACTTGAGCCACTACTAGTCGGCTTTCGTAATTTATTTTTTATGTCCAAATATATTAAATTGTTAGTTAATTATTGTTAAATGTGGCATTGTAATTTCAATGATGTTTAGGGATTAATGTAAAGTGTTGATATTTGCCTCATATACAGAAGATGGAATCTTAGGATTTTGAAACGTTTAACTATGTCCTTTTTTTTAAATAAATATATTTTTTTAATTTTAGTTCCGATTACTTCCTAACTTATATCTTTCTCGAAAAAGGACTAATGTAAATATGTGCCACTGGGGGGCACTACTATTTCTGAACCTTAAGTCTGAATTCTCTGCACGAGCCAATAAGTGTAGTTAACCGCAAAAAAAGTTAAAATGTCATACAAAACTGAATCCAAAATTCACTTAAAGATTATTAGGTTATCCAATTTTTTGTGTAAAATCCAAGACATAACTTATATCAAAGCCGAAAAAATTATCCAATAACGAGTCTAGGCTTATTCTTCTAAGTTATTTTTTAATATTATTGCGCAAAGAACTATAATTATGATAAACTCACATTTGTAAATATATTAAACAGAATTAAAAAACACATCACGTTCAAAATAGCCAAGTAACGTGACTCTGTGGTAAGATGAAGATAATAATTAAAAAAGGGAAGAGAGAGAGAGAGAGAAAATGTGAACTCAAATTGTTTATTAACTTTAAGTGAAATAAACGTCGCGTAATTTTATATTCAACTTGAACGCCATCTTATGCGACACGTGAGTTAAACGTTTAGGTCAGAGAGCCAAAGTTTGGACATAAAACTGCTGACCAGTGGAAGGGCAACACGTATTCCATACATGACTTCTTTTAATCAAACAATGGGATTGCATGTTATGATTATAACTCTCCACAGCTGAGTGTGTCTAGTGTGTGCAGCGTCATATTGCGGCTCGATCCTTGGTCCTTCCAATCCGGAACCTGGCACGCTATTCACTAGGTCATGTCTGTTCTAAGCAGTTTAAAAGATCGGAAGCCGTAAGCTTGTAGACCCTTCTTCATCTCTTGGCAAGTATGAGAAAGAAATTTAATAACTTTGTTCTAATCGACCCTATTATAAATATTTAAGATTTTAATCAGTAACATGGATATTAATGCTTTTAAGCGTACACCATCAGATTCGGTCTCCTCCATCTAATAGGCGACAAGAAACAAAAGGGTTAACCCTCTAGTTACTCTTAGTGGATCATTGGTAGATCTAAGGGTTTATAACACTAAAATTGAGGTTTTGATATCCGCGGCGGGCAGAGTACATCGTATAGCTGCTTGAAAGCAAACAAACGAAAAATACTGGTTACTTTTAGTAAAATCCTTCGGTAGCTCAGCGGTAAGTCTGAGGGTTAATAACGCTAAAAATCGAGTTTCAATACCGGTGGTTGGCCCAGAACAGATAGCCCGTGGTATAGCTTTATGTTTAATAACAACAACAACAACAAAAATTCTTAGTGAAGCAGTTTTGTAATTGTTCAAATTACCCGGTGACTACAGTTTCTTAAAAAAAACAAACAAATAGAAACACACATACGTATATATATATATAGGCTACGTTAGTGTAGTTCTTCTTTATCGGGACCTGGGAGGGTCAGATTTGATATTCCACCACTTCCTCCCATGCTAGTGTATTATACAGTGTACTACTACTTCTGAATTAGCCGTCGAAACATCACTATATCAATGGATACTGTATGGCTTTAATAAGTCAGGATTGGCCTAGTGATTAGCGTGTCTGGATAATTCACACTTCGCGACCCTTGGAGTCGTGGGTGAGCCATAAGTGTATCGACCAAATCCCACAATTCTAGGGTAGTCCAAAAGTTGACAGTGACTGTTTTTGACTAGCTGCCTTCCCTCTAGCAAATCAGTTAAAAAATCGGGACGGATATGTGCAGATAGCCTATGCATCTTTGGACGAAAGTATAAAAACAAAATTAATATCACATTATCACTTGGTTCACTGATAGATCGTAATAAGAACAAGAGTCTGTCGTTATGTCAAGAATGTGTTTTTGTTAGATATAAAGGCATCCTTGTCAAAAAAAAATTTGCTTGGAGATATCGATTCACCAGAATAATCGGCGCTATTTTTTGTAACCAAAAGAAAAAGGACCGGAGCTCAATAATATAGCTTTTTTGTTTTGTATCTCATCACAATCTAGCTAGGGAATCTAGGAAGCGCTGTAAGCACGTCCAATGATATGTGAGGCGGAAATGAATTTACTGGTATATTATAAAAACAAATATTTATCTTGTAAGTAATCAATTTAAGCGACAATATAATTCTTTGACAAACAAAAGGTTTGGATTTATTTTTAGAGTAAGTACTTCTGCGTTGTAAGTCCATAAAGTTACCGTAGAACTGAGCTCTACCACAAAAATAGGCCTAAGAATAATCTCTAGCACACTGACTAATTGACGAATGAATCACCGCTGTATTGAAGTAGCGGGTATTACTTCGAGTCTCCTTCCACCAGTGTGTATTCCGTCTAAAACAAATCCTCATCATCGACCTTGCCTGTTAGCACCCGAGCAAAGTACCTGCGCCGAAATACCTATTATGGTTATCCTGGTTTGGCATTCCGTGGGAGGCCACTATAGGCCTCCGGGTACTTTCTTGTACTGTAAGACTCGTGATCATTTATTTGTAGGCTCGGTACTGAACCGGTTGTCTGTGTTTCCTCCACTGCTGAACGAGCAGGTAAGCAAAGTTGTAAAAAAAAAAACCTCTGCTAAAAGTAAAGAAATTGTTAAATTAAGACAAAGTCTGTACATAATAGTATAAGATATTTAACAGTTAACAAATAACGATGAAGAATGAGTGACAGTCATGGTAAATGTATGTTTGACCCTATAAATTAGTTAGGACTGTATAGGTAAACTAGACGGAGTTTCTTATGGTTATTTATGATAAAGATATAAGTCAAAGAATGGATATAAAAGATTGTTAGATATACAGAATAATATATAAATTGTGAAACAAACAAACTAGATTTAAAACGTCTTAAAAACATTGTATCCGTGGTAACGACAGGATAAAGTAAAAACAAAAAAAGTAAACTAATAACAAGTCTCAATGCTCGACGAACTGAAACCAGTGGTCTCAGGCGTGTCCATCACAGGTAAAGTTTTCCATTTCTCTATATGTAACCCCCCTCACCAGTGGTACAGTAGTAAGTTTGAGGGCTGACACCGCTGAAAACCGGGGTTCGATTCTTGTTAGGATATCTACGCCGTGCCACGAGTACAATTTTCCAGAATTACCGCAGTCGTTCCTACCACATGCCGTTTTTCCTATTATCCATCCACATGGAAAACTTTGTGTTAATAACAGGAAACCGAACCAATAATTGGTGGGATCCACGTACTCTAGCTCCCAAAGTCCAGCTACAGATCCGCTGGTTGCGGTCAGTGACGGCCACGACTAGTACCTCTTTAGTACCAACTACTATAGAATTACACCACCTATGAACGTAATTCATAATTTAGTCACCCAACCACCCATTATCTACATGTCTAATACACATGTATATATAATTTGTTTGTTGTTAAGCGCAAAGCTACATAATTTGGTAATTTCTAGATGAGTACAATTTTGACTTGTTTAGTTTGTTCGTTGATTTATTTAGTTTTGTTTCTTAACTTGTTTTGTTTATTTTTTGATTGATTTGTTTATTTCTTGACTTGTTTAGTTTGTTTCTTGACATGTTTGTTTATTTGTTGACTTGTTTAGTTTATTTCTTGACATGTTTGTTTATTTCTTGACTTGTTTAGTTTATTTCTTGACATGTTTGTTTATTTCTTGACTTGTTTAGTTTATTTCTTGACACGTTTGTTTATTTCTTGACTTGTTTAGTTTATTTCTTGACATGTTTGTTTATTTCTTTACTTGTTTAATTGTTTTTTGATTATCTTGTTTATTTCTTGACTTGTTTAGTTTATTTCTTGACATGTTTGTTTATTTCTTGACTTGTTTAGTTTGTTTCTTGACTTGTTTGTTTATTTCTTGACTTGTAGTTTATTTCTTGACTTGTATAGTTTATTTCTTGAATTGTTTAGTATATTTCTTGACATGTTTGTTTATTTTTTGACTTGTTTAGTTTATTTCTTGACACGTTTGTTTATTTCTTGACTTGTTTAGTTTATTTCTTGACATGTTTGTTTATTTCTTTACTTGTTTTTTGATTATCTTGTTTATTTCTTGACTGCCATATCCAGTGTCACACAATAACAGGGTTAACGATGGTTGTAATGAGATATTTAATCTTAAGTCCCAGTTATGAAGATAATGTGAATGTATACTTACGTTTATTGTCAAGTAATTATGGGGTTTGTTTCTAGTCCTTTTAAAATATAATATGACGTAATGTAACAGGTACTAATAACAACGTTGTTTATTGTAATATATCAGGTTTAGGGAAATTATCGAGTATATCAAACAGAAATTACTTTAGTATTTAATATTAACACGTTTAGACCTCTTAAAATGAACAAGATAAAAACGTATAAGCTGGTTAATTATGAATATTTTAATTACCATGGTAACCTCATTATGCACAAAGCTACAGTGACTTGTACTTCCTCATCGTGTTCTCATTACGTTTCCTGGTGCGCCATCTGTTAACAAAAACTTGTAGGTCAGCTTAACTGACCCAGTGGTGGCATCTATCGGAACTCTCGTATAACTCCTGAGAACTTTAATATATCGTGAATTTTTATATGTAATGTTTAATACAAAACCTAAAACTAAACTTTAGAAGTTTATGTGCTTTACTGAAACTAATGACCTTGACCTTTGGACACTAATGAATAGCGATTCTCTCATTCATACTTACCTGATACGCATTCGTCTTGTCCTCAACCATTGAAGCTAATGTTACTATCTATTGGTTTCCAATAGATAGTAACATTAGCTTCAATATAGAGAGTAGAACCAACAGACAGTAACCATTAGCTTCAATATAGAGAGTAGAACCAACAGACAGTAACCATTAGCTTCAATATAGAGAGTAAAACCAATAGATAGTAACATTAGCTTCAATATAGAGAGTACATTAGCTTCAATATAGAGAGTAGAACCAATAGACAGTAACCATTAGCTTCAATATAGAGAGTAAACCAATAGATAGTAACATTAGCTTCAATATAGAGAGTAGAACCAATAGACAGTAACCATTAGCTTCAATATAGAGAGTAGAACCAATAGACAGTAACATTAGCTTCAATATAGAGAGTAGCAATTAGCTTCAATATAGAGAGTAAAACCAATAGACAGTAACCATTAGCTTCAATATAGAGAGTAAAACCAATAGATAGTAACCATTAGCTTCAATATAGAGAGTAAAACCAATAGACAGTAACCATTAGCTTCAATATAGAGAGTAAAACCAATAGATAGTAATTACTGTCTATTGGTTTTACTCTCTATATTGAAGCTAATGGTTACTGTCTGTTGGTTCTACTCTCTATATTGAAGCTAATGGTTACTACCATTAGCTTCAATATAGAGAGTAGAACCAATAGACAGTACTCATTAGCTTCAATATAGAGAGTAGAACCAATAGACAGTAACCATTAGCTTCAATATAGAGAGTAGAACCAATAGAAGCTTCAATATAGAGAGTAGAACCAATAGACAGTAACCATTAGCTTCAATATAGATAGTAAAACCAACAGATAGTAAAATGGTTACTGTCTATTGGTTCTACTCTCTATATTGAAGCTAATGGGTATTGTCTGTTGGTTTTACTCTCTATACGAGTAGAACCAATAGACAGTAACCATTAGCTTCAATCTATATTGAAGCTAATGTTACTGTATTGGTTCTACTCTCTATATTGAAGCTAATGGGTACTGTCTATTGGTTCTACTCTCTATATTGAAGCTAATGGTTACTGTCTATTGGTTCTACTCTCTATATTGAAGCTAATGGTTACTGTCTATTGGTTCTACTCTCTATATTGAAGCTAATGGTTACTGTCTATTGGTT
>NW_013675305.1:21212-24954 GCF_000517525.1 Limulus polyphemus | reverse complement strand
CAGGGTCTTCGGCTCAGTCCATCAGCATTACCATGGGATTTTTCCTTCTCTATATTCAATATAATAATTATACTGGTCTATTTTTCCGATCCAACGTGCTAGTTGTCCCTCTGGGTTCTTTAATGATATTTTCTTGTTTATTTTCTCGTTCTTCTTGTTTCATTTGCTGTTCTTGTATTGCTGTCATCAAGTCTGCTATGCTGTAATTTGATTTACCGCTTCTCGTTTCCATTTTTTTTTGTCCCACTCTCTGACACCAATTTGTTACGTCTCTGTTTGTTAATTGATTTTCCGTAAATTCGTTCCGACGAAACTTTAGCGACACAAGTCCTCTCTTAAATAAAACTGTGTTGCGTCAGCGAGATCACGTGACTATTCTCACGCCCTCTGCTTTCTAGAACTATCTTGTACCTTGGCGAATGCTCTAGCATTTGCTAGATATAGGGTAGTCTGGTATATAAAAGAGGGTGACGGGGAATAATGTGTGTGTAGGTAATGAGTAATTGAACAGCAGTCAGAGAGAGAGACGTATTGTTGAAGTTAACTTTCGTTGTTAAAACGTTTGTTACAGAGCGACTGTCGAAAATAAGTGTATCGGTAAAGTTATATTCAGAAATAATAAACCAGTTTTATTAAGTAAGGACTTGTGTCGCTAAAGTTTCGTCGGAATGAAGTTACGGAAAGTTAATTAACAAAGGGAGACGTAACAGCTGGTTTATTTTTTCCGAATACAACTTTACCATACACCCAACTTCAACAGTCGCGCTATAACAAACTATAATTCGTGTCTCACGAGCTCGACTTCAACAATACGTGTCTCTCTGGCTGCAATTCAATTACTCATTACCTACACACAATATCCCGTCACGTTGTGAGCGTCTTATATATATACAAGACTGACACTATATCTAGTAATATCCCGACAATTCACGAAGGTTCGAGAGAACGAGTGGCGTGACCTCGCTGACGCAACAGTACTCAATAGGCATAATACAAATATGCGTACTAAAAGAGCAACATTGACAGAGAGTTTTACTGAAAAAGATGATTACCACTCACTTTCATTTGTTTCTTTACACAACAAGGCAAGAAATCATTGCTAAGATACCAAATCAGAAAATGACCAACCAACTAAACTGTTCATCTTTCTTGTTGTTTCAGTTGAGATAACTCTACAACTACTTTATCACTAATGTCAGTTTAAACCTAAATCCACTTTGGGTATTGTTTAGTTATAATAATAATCTGGTATTTCTTTAAAAAGCTTAAGTACAGGGTAAAACAGGAACCACCAGCAAATAATAGATGAACATTAGATAATTGTAACATGTAGTGTACCGATTGTACACTACACAATTGATGTGTTTAGGGAGCCAATCCTAAATGTGAGTGTGAGTAAATGTGAGCCAATCCTGTGTGAGTGAAGGAATTAAAAAAAACAATGCACATAATATATATAAGTTTATTACATACATTCATAGAATCCACTAACTTCCAGTCAGGTTAAAAAACATTCAAAACAAGTAATAAAAAACATTTTGTAAATATAAAATGATGTAGGGATCGCAGTGCCAAAAAGAACGCAAGCAAGAATATAGGGATGATACAGCTATACACAGATCATCCTTCCATGACTTTCAATATTAAAATTTAATGTCACTGTAATGTTACATTAAAATTTAATGTTACTGCAAAATACATAATAGACTTTAATATTACTGCAATTGGAAGTTATATATTCCTGACTGTTGGTATACAGTTTGTTTATCATAATATCTTGGTCATGTCAGGGTACGCATCAGTGTATTAATATTAGAAATAAACAACCTCATAACACCAAAATGTAGTTTCATATTTAATTGGACACTCAACATTTCACTTTACAGTTTTTTCAAGGACATACACTAAAACACAAGCCGAAAGTGATAGTACAAAGCTTTAAACCATATAATTGTCTCTCACCTGTGTGGTTGCATTACAAGGAATTAGGAGGACATATATACAATTAACCATGCCTTGCAACTGTTTCATAAGATAGGATATATAGTTAAGCATATCTCTTATGTGATTCCATATCAAAGATTTGTTTGGTGGTAGTTAATCATAAAGCTACATGATGGGCTATATGTGCTTTGCCCATCACGGGTATCCAAGCCCTATTTTTAACATTTTAAGCCTTCAGACTTGCCACTAAGTCACTGCAGGGCCATATATGTAGACACACACGTGACCTGATCCTTTATTACTAATGTCTGTAGTCCTATAAGCCCAGACATTTTTTATTATTTATTTCTGATTATAGGTGACAAGTAAAAGCACCCATCCCCAGTGACAAGAAATGTTTAAGTTAATCTATCAATTTAAATTATTTCATGGACTTTAAAAAGGTTCATTTTGTTGCACTCTTGGTTTCACTCAGAGCCAAAGCTCTGAGCTACTTATACTGCCCACCATGAAAAGTAATTGTTGAGCATTTCAGTCATGCTAAGAGTTGCTGAACAATAACAAATGGTAAATCTACATTTTTATTCTTTAAGTTACATTGCATTTTGAAATGTGAACGATAGTGTGGTTAATTCCTAACAATTTAGTGTAGAATATCCTGCTTGCAAAATAAAATTTGGCATCAACATTATTCTTGCCTGTTCTCCCATCATTTCAAAAGTGAATGTTAAGCTTTGCCTGCGTGTGCAGCTTTTCAAACGGGAAACAGATGAGTGCTCGGACCGAAACCACAGTTAACAACATATATATAAGAATAAAAGTCAAGCTTTACAAAAACACAGGTTTTGGCTTCTAGCTTCTTTATATTTCCGTCAATCCAAAAGAGACTTGGCATAAAGTTACTTTGTGACAACCCCCACAGCCTAAAGATTTGTACATTTCTTGTAATTTTACAATGATGAAAGGAAGCAAAATTGCAAAATATATTTCGATTAACCCAGATAATACTTCGTAGAAAGATGTATTATGCTGCATTTGATGTCAGAGTTATTAACTTTTCATGTTAGAGAATATACCAAACATAATACAGAGTACTGATAAAAACTTCAGATATGTATTTATGAGGTTTTAGAGGTGATGCAATGTAACTTGAAAACTTTACAATGGACAAAAGTATTTTTATTCTTCACATGAACATTACCTTACACTCTGACTTTTCAGAGTTTGAGTCATAGTGACTTTGTTATTTTATGTATCTATCTTTAGTACAAAAACTTTACTAACATGCTTTTTTCTGTAAAATATGCTTGTGTACTTAAAATAACACTTCTTAGATTTAGAATTATAGTCCACATTACTTTTCTAACATGGGGTAGTTCATTGGAATGACATTCAGTTAATAGTGTTTTGATTCACACTATGTATGAAATTGCAATAACATTTTGAGCAGTAGATCTTATTTGCTCCAGAATAACCTGTACAAGTTTTGACACTGTGAATAAACTAATTTATGAAGAAACTCATTGTTCTATGTATTATACAGTCACAATTTAGTATGCTCCAATACATCTTTCTCACAAAGAAGTCTCAGGTTGATATTAAGTGTGTATCCTTCTGAAGAACGTATTGTTGCGTCATCGAGGTCACGTGACTGGTGTGGTGCCACCTATTTTCTAGAACTATCCTGTACCTTGGCGAATGCTCTAGTATTTACTAGATATAGGGTAGTCTGATATATAAAAGAGGGTGACAACGTGACGGAACAATAATGTGTGTGTAGATAGTGAGTAATTGAACT
>NW_013675305.1:18363-20625 GCF_000517525.1 Limulus polyphemus | reverse complement strand
GTTGATATAGCGTTTGTTTTAGCGTGATTGTTGAAAATAAGTGTATCGTAAAGTTGTATTCGGAAACCAGTTTTATTAAGTAAGGACTTGTGTCGCTAACGTTTCGTCGGAACGAAGTTACGGAAAATCAATTAACAAACGGAGACGTAACAGTATGTTGTAGTTAATGCCCCATTCCTATCCATTAAATACCACTCTCTTTTCAAATATCCTGTATTCTGAGGATCTTAACAAATAAGGTGGATGGGTGGGGAAATATTGCATTCACTTGCTAATGTTGGCCTTTCTAGTTATTTTCATATATTAAGTAATAAAAATAACTGCTAATGTATGTAATTGTCTGTTTCATGTTGATAGCAGTGACATTATATCAAATTTGTTTAAATCAATCTACACTAAGCTTGACTGTACAGGACAGAAAGACTGCGGGCCATAATTTGCTACTTATGTGGTTTACAGGAATGGGTTTTTCTTGTTTTTAGTGCATGAACTTTAAATTTAACACATGATCAATAATTAATGTGCAGGTTAGAAAAAGTCAGTACTGAAATCACCATTATGAGAAATACTTCAAGCATTCAAGTGAAGCATTAATTTTTTGTTTTTTTTTGGTGGTTTAGAGACAGATTTCTACACACATTATGGTCACCAATCTGACTGAAAGAAGGAGAGAAAAAATCACTAACATTGGTATAAGGTGCATCTCTTCTGTTGTGTAGCTACACCCTTTCCAAAAAAATGTTTTTGTTACTGAGGAGGTAATTAAAATAACACCTTTATGTCTTGGTAGAAAATTGTAGGAATCTCAAAAATTCACATTTTAGCCTAAAATGAAAAACGAATGATAGGATTTTATAAATTAGGTTTAATACTGCAAAAGTTTGTCTTTAAAATCAGATTTCTTGAATGGAAACAAACCCTTTATCTAGCTGCATGTTTACAGCTAACATATTTTGTAACATACACCTCTCAACTGTATATTACTTATTATAAACTTACCTGTTATTAGCTGGAACAGTTGGTGTGCACGTGCAATTTTGGACATGCACAATTACAATAAAGTGAGATATCTACCTCAATATTTGCATGAAGTAACAATTTAGATATTATTATAAAAGATAAGAAAATGTGAAAATAAATGTATAGCCAAAATGAAACATACATTTAAAATGTTACTGCTTCTAATGTACAGTTATAAAGTTCTAAAGGATTTGTAGGCATATTTAGCACACTGATTTGTTTCAGAAACTTTTTATATGCTTTTGGATCAAAAATACAAACTGCATACAATTTTTAAACTACTCCAATTATGAAGTGATATCTTTCCTACAAGCCTTGTTTTATCATTTATCAGCATGAATAGTCTTGAATGAAAAACTAAAATTTAGTATTACAACCTCCATTTCGTAATATTACAATTGCTTTTTAAGTAATTTTTTTTTGGTTCAAAGACAATTTATTAACTTCAGCTCTCAGAAACTATTGTCTTAAAAGTGAGTTGAAGCCTATTGTAGTAAATTATAATCTTTTTTATTATCAACATTTAAGTATGACAGAGAATTTACGACAGGTTGATTCTCTCAAAACCGGCATCATTGGGCCAGAGGTCATAGCAGTTTTCAGGTCATAAATGCAGGACCAAATCTCAGACCTTGTTCCCTTATTTGCCGATAACTAGTGGTTTAATCTTATGAGTGCCAGCTGCATTTGCAGCAGCAAGCACAGTAAGTCTGTCCTTTGTATCCTTCACACCTGTAGGTGCATTTTCATCAGTTGTCCATACATACGGTTTTTCTTGGCACATACTGCCAATATAGAGAAGTCTCATTTGCATAATAAAGCTTTGCAAATTCATCTATGTAATGTTGAGCTGTCTCATGATTTGCTGATGCACGGTCCCCACACACACTTTGGCTACGAGTTTAATCGCTTTTTTAATTTTCTTTAATCGCTCTAATTCACATAGATTTGAGTTCACTAAATAACTTTTTTATTATAATGCTTTAAGCTTAATAAAAATGACGTTTTATAAAGGTATTTTGAAAGTGACGTATGAGTATTCGATTAGACTTAAATTCTGTAACATGTGTTTTTTTACACTGTGAGATTTTCCAGATATGTTTACTTTTACGACAAGCTTGAACAAAAAAGTGATAAAACTTTGTCAGCCTTGTTATTTGTTAGATATTTTTTAAATACGATTTATAAATCAAAAAAATTCTTAATCAAGTATCTTTTATTTCAAATATTTTTACCCCGGGC
>NW_013675305.1:16835-17563 GCF_000517525.1 Limulus polyphemus | reverse complement strand
CAATGCTAAAGGAAATTTGAAATTAAAGCCTTTGTTGGTTTATCGAGCTCAGAATCCAAGAGCTCTTAAATGTATAAATCAAGGATCATGGGTCACTAAAGCTTTGTTTGAAGAATGATTCGTCAAGTATTTTTGTCCAACGGTTGAAGACTTTTGCCGAAGAAGAAATTTAGATTTTAAAGCTTTGCTTATTTTATATATTGCCCATGGTCATCCCTTTGGTCTCGATTCAATGTGCAAAAATATCCAAGTGACATTTTTGCCCGCAAACACTACCTCTTTATTGCAACCAATGGACCAGGGCGTTATCGGGACCTTTAAAGCATACTACCTGAGAAAGACTTTCAAACAAGCGATTCAGGCAACATCTGGAAATAATTCTATGACACTAGTTCAATTTTGGAAGGAATTCAGTATTAAGGATGCTATTGATAATATCCATCAAGCATAGAATGAAATTTCAGTTAAAAATATGCAAGATGTTTGGAAGACAGTTTTTCCACACTGTGCACAGGACGTCACAGGCTTTTCCAAAGATACAGAAGAGGTCATTAAAGAGATTACTCATATTGGAAAAGAACTTGGCTTCGCCGAGATTGACGATTAAAATGTGCAAGAATTGCTAGAAGCTCATTCAGAAGAACAGGATAATACGATATAATAAGTTTTTCATAAAAAAAAATGAGATCAATAAATTTTAATTCATTGCATTTTTTTCGTATTTTCTT
>NW_013675305.1:14311-15896 GCF_000517525.1 Limulus polyphemus | reverse complement strand
CCTAAGTTTAATATAAAAGTAATTCAGTGCAAGATTAAAACTCTTCTTGATTTAAAACTATTTCTTTCAGACACAAACAACCAAGTTTTTTTTATTCATGTTCTGATAACAAGACCTGTGGCTTTCTATTAAAATTAATATTTTTAAGTGTAATTTTTGTATTGTATTTATAAAATTTATACGAACCAAAAGATAAATTTAAAATTCACCTAACAGTCTAGTATTTTTTTAATATAAAACAAAAACTATAAAATTTAGAATGGGATTCTAATTTTGGACATATAATCCAAGAGAAAATTTTGTACACATCCAGAAATACTTGCTTCAGTAATAAAACATACAACTATTCTATGAAAAATATTAATAAAAAAAAATTTATTTTGCTCATTGCCTAAATGTATGACAGAAAAAGTGATTTTGATGTTTAAAAAGAAAAATTTCTGAATGCCAAAGTAAATCTTGATCTCCAAAAAACAAAATAAAAATGTATAACTTCTATGTTGCCAATTTTATAATTGCAAAAAATTAAACACCTGAGACTAAAACTTGAAATTTCTTGCATACTGTCTCAACAAATTTATTTTCCACATTTAAACTAACATATAACATTTGGAATAATTTCTTATGTAATACTGCACCTCGTGCCCAAATTCATAAGTTTTTGATCAACCTTATACTATTTTCGTTCACAGGCAACAAATGAATGTTACATTTTGTAACAACAGAAACCATGTTTCCACAGAATGAGGACAACTATATGTCACTAGTGGCACATATATAAATATATACACACACGTACACAGCTTTTGAGTAGGGACAGCGGGTACAGCATCAAATCTTTAAACCCCTTTGTGTACATTCCTTCACAGGATGACTTATTCATCACAGTAGAAACAATTTTGTAGGGCTATGTTCAGTAGCTTGAAATGTTTTGGTTCACATTGGACAGTGGTGGGATTCAGCCGGTTCTTGCGAACCTGTTCTTAGAATTTAATGACCTCCACGAGCCGGTTGTTAACAATCGTATGTATAGGCCTAATAATAACGTTACAACTTACAAGTACGCGTGTTTACAACGCAACTTTACTAGCAGGCTAGGCGGACTAGGTCTACTAGATCTCTGATGAATGATTTGCCAGCAGGTAAGTGTTTTTTTATACAGATTCTTATGATCTTATCTAAATTATTATTATTATTAGATCTAACTTAGTTATATCATCTACTATAGGCCAAGCGTCCTAGGCCTACGTGCAAGTGCAAATCTGTGCTGAATTATTAGCCAGCGGGTGAACGCTTTTTCTACAGATTCTTATCTAAATAATTACGTTAATCTATTATTATTATTATTATACCTAAGGTTAGATCATCTATATACATAGCTCTAGGCCCCGAGATCTATATAATTAATATACCTTATACAGCTATGAAAATTGAAATGTTATGCTGATAATTGGCAAGCACGAAATTGCATTAGAAAATATTTTTCCCCAATAATTTATAAAATTTGTTAGATGATAGAGATATCATCCATGCATTAGTTTAATACATTTTTAAATTTTTAAGAAATATAAATTTTTGTGTTTTC
>NW_013675305.1:6406-13301 GCF_000517525.1 Limulus polyphemus | reverse complement strand
TGTGCATTAGTTCATCATATCACCCACTGCTGCACTATCTATATTTGGATCCTTCACGAAGTCATTGATGTCTCTGCGGAACACTGACAGATTCTGAGTAAACCTTTAACAAAAATAAAAGTTTTGGATTTTTTTCCAACATACAAACCATTTTTTTTAAAAATGCACACTAGTTTTATTGTAAATTACATGAGGTAATTTAAAATGTTAATACTTATCAGATTTATACTATCACATGCAATCATAAAATATTAAAATTGTACATTAACACTTCCTCAAGTCTAAAACAGTAACAGGGCTTTAATAAATGTCAGGTGCAAAGGCTAATCCAGTGTATATGCACTAAAGTATGGAAATTTGTATATATTTACACAAATCACATTAGAGTACAAGTGATAGCTAAATTTAAGTGATTTAAATAAAATTATTCACCACAACTGGTTTAGTCTGTATACATTACTATAAAATGAATTCTTTAAATAAATTGTTCATAATAAACCTCAATAGTAACAAGAGAATTCACTTGTCTGTTTGGATAAGTACCTGGTATATTTCACTTGCTCATAGATTATTTGTGGGAAAAAAAGTATGGTCTTTCAATAGTTTGGTGTTTTGTTGTTTACTGATAAATTAATATAACAGCAGATATATAATTTAATAAACTTTTGCACATCAAATGTGCTCAAACTGACAAGTAAATGCTTCCCTTTACAAGTGACAATAAAACACTGCTTTAGTTCAACTCTTACACTGTTGCATGAAAACTTATCAAATTAACAGTGCTTCTCTTTATAAGACTTAATAAATTCTATCTTAAACTTCTTGTTTTCCACATTTTCCAATTTAAGTTTCTGTTCTAAATTATCCAATTCATGGTCTTTTTTTAAAAATTGTTAAGCACACAATTCTCATAATTGTTTGAATGATTTAAAAAGTTTGAATGTTTAAAAGTTCTTAACACATTTATGAGAAAGAACGAATGCTGATTGGTTAAAATGTTAATGTGCAATATATTACCAACCAACAAAAGTTTGTTTCTACACTGGTCATAACATGGCAGTGTCTCAAAAACTCAACCACTACAGTAGTACATGCATGCATCATGGATGATTCATGGTATTTAGTAATCAATGGCCCCATTAACTGATTACATTAAATTAATCAATTATTACAATGCTCCTCAAATCATGGTACATACATAACAAAAAAAAAAAAGAAGTTGGTTGTGGGTGCTGCCAGCCAGAGATAATGATGTAATTACCTGTTAGACTTAGTGTAAATGGTCATTTACAAGCTGTGTTTACTAATATGAAAACAAGTGTAAAGTGTAGTTAAAAGAACATATTGTGTTTAACAATAAAAACTTCAACACAAACCTATATCTGTTTTTGGTCAGGAATTTTCTTTATTCCTTCCATGAGATTATCAAAAACACTGAACCAAGGGTGCCTGTTTGTCTAGTGGTTGGGTTTGGACAATGTTCTGTCTTAGCTGGTGGAAGTACTGAAGCAAATAACACAAATTATGAACTGCACCGTGTAAGAAACAATAATAATAATAAAAAACATTATAAGGCAACCTCAAATACTTATTTATCAGTCAAAATCCTTATTTTTGGGCTTCTAGGTCATGTGTTAAAAACTGTATCATTTTATGCTGTTAAGTACTCAATTGAAATTATTTTACACCAGCATCAACATTTTGTTAACATATTTTATGTTTCGTTTTTGGTTAATAACTAAACTCCTAGAAAAGATAAACCTAAAGGGGTATATATAGAAATTTTGACATGTAACTCATGTTTTCGATAGGAATTTTATCATGCTACAGCACAAGTACAGGCATTGGGCAAGATAGAAATAAGTACTTGTGGGTGAAAAAATTAATTGATGCCCAGGTGGATCTTGATGACAAATTCTGCTTAATGTAATAAGGTTCAGATTTGACTTTTGAAAGCCAGCATCCATAATGTATACTTACAGAAAATTAGCAATAGTCAAAATGAGTTCAGTAACTAAAAGTAGCATAGAGAAAGGTACAATTTCTAAATAAAAATAACACTACAGTTAATGATGTCAGCACAGGTACAGTAAAGTACCTGACCAAAGATGTTTGCTTATTTTCTATATGGCAAGAATGCATTGATCATGTACATTGGGTGGGAGTATTAGGTATACACAAGGTGGAGGCTGAAAGAAAATTAAAAAAATCTATCATATTTGTTGTGCACACACACGCGCAGTTGTCATGGGCAGTGCCAATTCTAGAACACTGGGAAAAAACTATACTTGTGTGTTTCAAGTAATTGGTAACAATCAAAAAATATATCTACAAAAAAATTAAATTACAGTATTTTGTAATTTCATTTTTACATAAATAGTGGTACAACTCAAGTATGATACAAATGAAGCTGTGATTAGCAGAACTGAATTGTTGGGTCTGATTTAGTATACCTCTAAATTTCGTTCAATTCCATTTTAGGAAGTATTGTTTAGCACACAAAGTCAGAGCTTTAAACACTAAATATTTATTATTGTTTGTCTCTCCTAGTTTGTCTGGTATGGTACTGATGTTGACATAGTCTATGGTTGTATACAATAATTATTCAAATTTACAGTCTGTGAATTTGAATAATAAATGTTCAATCTTTGCTGTAATAATTTCTTCAAATTTTTCATCAGCAATAAAGGCAAATGCAAAATATTCTGATTTCACCGAAACAAAAAAATTCTGTTGTAAATGGTGAACACACATTAACAGTGATGAAATATTGTTATTAAGTGATATATTTTTACTATCCCATTTTAGCTGTTTTCTGAATTTTAAAGTTTTGTAGTGTGGGATACCTCCAACACTTATATCACTTCAATACATTCTATACTTTCTAAATTCCTTCATGGCAGGTCAGAAATGATTTTATATTAATTAACAAACCTAATTTTCATTCATTCCTATAGTAGTCTAATAGTAAATTTTTAGCATAGTTCTGTGCTCAAACATATAGATAAAATAACTTTATGAAGAACAAAAAGTTAACATTTCGAGGATGTATTTCCAGTAATACTTACCTCCTCTAACGCTACAGCTATTACTCGACTACTAGGGTTTCTTCCTTTGCCCACATAAGTGTTGGTCTGATCTGTTTCTCACTTGCTCCAGTCTTTTATTCTCCACTTAATTGCCCTTAGCGATATCTGTCTCGTGACACTCTCCACCTGCGTCAATGTGCCCTCTATTTTGATACCGTATATAAGCACTTCATTCAGATGATATTGTCACCACTTCGGAATTCAATCCGAATCGATAAGGTATTGCGGAGGTGATTGAGATTTTGAGTGAACAATACCACGAAAAAGTGAACGGGCTAGCAGTCATACTGAGAGAGGAGGGAAGGACGTGGACGACCCTCGATAATGGGTGAATGGGTCGGCCACTTCTGGCCCAGTTAGCGTGTCGCACGACATGGAATTTGATAGAGATTGTGCCGGCAAACGAGTGAGATCCGATTCAGGATCAAGTGTCTAATCCATCGGCCACAAAAAGTAGACTCCAGATAGAAAACAAATAGTTTTTGTAACATCGCCGGACGTCAATATTGCGAAGGTCAATCCACTGCTCTTAAGTAGAGCCCTTAATTATATCATTGGGTCCACTGACAAAATCCAACTTCAAATGGATCGTCTAAAGATCGTTTGTTCCTATTCACAATTAAGACTACTGTCTAGCACAAAAGCCATCTGTGGATATAAAATACGACCCCAGATTCAAGAGTACCCCCACCACACACACACACCTTCTGTTAGGGGCATCATTCATGAAATCCACCTCGACATTACCGAGGAGAACTGTACAACTATAGAGGGGGTTATAAAGGCAACTAGGATGACTAGATACAACAAGGAACTAAAACTTAAAGAACCTATAGGTTCCATGATACTTCAGTTTTCATTTAAGACCCTCCCTCAGAGAGTCCAACTCGGCTTTTTGTCGTTTCCTATACAGAAATTTATCCCCCACCCGACAAGGTGCTATAAGTGCCAACGTTACGATCATACAGCGAACGTGTGCCGCGGTAATGTTCGTCGTGCTACTTGTGGCGATAGTCATAATGTCAAGGATTGCACTAAGCAGACTCCAGTGTGTTCTTTATGTGGGGGTGAACATTCGGCAGCATACAAGGGCTGTAAAAAAAATTCCAGGAGGCCAAGGAAATTCAAAGATTGTCAGAGTACAATCAAAATTGAATTACGCACAAGCAGTTCAGCATGTAGCACAGAAAAGACAGCGTGTGGAAACAAATCCCCAGCATAAGGAACCACAGAAACCTCGATCTTCTGACAAAAGTAATGACAACACCTCTCAACAGGTTAGTGCTTCAAACAGTAGTCGTATGTCACCTCAACTGTTTGAACAAATCGTTACTTTTGTAGCCAAAATCATTTCGATCGCTCAGGACCAGTCCTTTTGACAAAAAACTTCAGAAAAACGAGGATATCTTTCATAACCGAATTGGCAAGTACCATTTTTGGTTATGATATTAATCCCGACTCAATTTATGAACTGTACCAAGTAAGTACCCCTACAAATAAACAATGGGCCCTTTACAAATATTACAGTGGAATACTAGGGGCATTAAGGCTCATGCTCCATTCCTTATACGATACATTGAAACTCTCTGCATAAATCCCGATATTATCTGTATTCAGGAATCATTTCTCAAACCCCATATTAAATTCTGCATACACCTGTACGAAAAGATCGAGAACACTCAGCAAAGGGAGGGGTACTAACCCTTGTCAAGAATCACTTGCTCTTTACTACCGTTACTTGCCCAGAAAATATAGAAGATGTTGGGATTCAGTGTCAGACTTCTATGGGAAGTGTCACGATATTTAACATTTATAACCCTGGTGTTGCCATAGATTCGGTTGAGTATCGAGAGTTTTTTTTCTTCCTAATAGTATACTTTGTGGAGATTTCAATGCTCACAACCCGTTATGGGGGTGGAACAAAAACTGGTTATCCAGGTCAGATTCTCGGTGATCTAGTTATGGAATCTGATAAAGTGGTTTTAAACGACGGATGTGGGACATGTCTGGTTCGGGATAATTTCTCTCCTCTAGATCTCACTATTATGGACAGTAAACTTGCTACCTGGGATGTTCTGGATGATGACCTGGGAAGTGATCATCTCTCGGTCATTACATCTCTTAAGATCCCTCTTGAAGTTAGGAGTACAACGACCTTCTGGAACTTTACTAAAGCAAACTGGCCTAACTTCCATACGTTCCTTGATTCTTCCGTTCAAAACATAGAAATGTCTTCTGTTGAATCTGTACATTCTCGTCTAGTAACTATTATTCTGGAAGAAGCAGAGAAATTTATTCCACTATCAATCAGACTGTGGGAAACAACAAACCCCTTATTGGAATATGGAATGTGAAAAAGCAGTTAAACAAAAACACAAGAGTAGGAAGAAAGCTCTTAAAACACGTCTCTTAGACGATTATATCGAGTATAAAAAGCAGAAGGCCATTTGTCAACGTACAATTCGAGAACGCCAACAACGTTTCTGACGTAATTACTGCTCTAGTTTCAACTGTTCTTCAAATGCAAGTAAACTATAGAAATTCGTAAAGCGAATGAAAGGTGGGGGTTCTATCTGTATTCCTACGCTTAAATCTCTTGGATCAACATATTTGACGGATGTTGAAAAGGCAAATGTGCCATCTGATCAATTTGCCCACGTCAGCAGTTCCGATAATCATTCTCCCGAATTTTTAACGCATAGAAAATTGTTTGAACATGAACACTATGCCACCATTACAAAGAAGCCAAACAATAGTAATGGGTTGAATGCTCAATTCACGATCGGTGAACTTAACTGAGCAATAAAGACTACTAAAAACTCGACCCTTGGTGACGATCAAATTCCTTATAAAATGTATAAAAATCTGTCGCTCAGTTTTGGTAAAGCTGCTTGAATTTTTCAATAAGGTATGGAATGAAGGTACCCTCCCTTCAGGATGGAAACACGCCATAGTTTGTCCAATCCCTAAGCCAGACAAGGATCGAAGTTCTGTTGCATCGTATCGACCAATTGCTTTTATTTCTACTATGAGTAAAATTATGGAATGAATGATTGCATACCGTTTGAATTGGTATTATGAAAAACAATCTTTTCGACCAGTTTCAGTCTGGTTTCCGTTGGAAGAAGTCTTCGCTTGATCATTTGATACGGCTACATGAAGATGTTAACAAATCATTATGTAACAGAGGTAAGGCAGTGTCTGTACTCTTGGATATTGAACGAGCATACGATATGGTCTGGAAAGAAGGTTTAATATAAACTCAATAGTTATGGTTTTGATGGCCAACTATTTAACTGGATTAAAGACTTTCTTTCAAACCGAACCTTTAAGATCAGAGTCAATGGAGCTGTCTCTAAGGAAAGAGTCTCGGAAAATGGCACTCCCCAGGGTAGTGTTATTAGCCCTATTCTATTCCTTCTAATGATTAATGACCTAACTGTCTTCCTTCATTAATAATGGTACGAATTATAGTATTTTTGCTGATGATCTAGCCCTCTGGAAAACTGGTCGTAATATTAATTACATTCAGAGCTCTCTTCAAATAAATCTGGACAATTTAGCCGATTGTTTTTTTTAAATGGGGCTTTACGGTTTCAGCCCTAAAGTCTGAAGTTCTACCGTTTTCTCTTTTGTCAAGCACTGAAATTAAGTCTTAATAACCATTAACTAGTCTTTGTCACTCACTACAAATTTCTTGGAGTTATCTTTGATTCTGGATTAAATTGGACGCGTCATATCACCTAGGTCTCGCACAAATGTGCTAAGCGACTCAATTTGCTTAAATGTGTCTGGCATACGATTGG
>NW_013675305.1:2891-5472 GCF_000517525.1 Limulus polyphemus | reverse complement strand
ATTTACGATTCTGCGAGTCGCTCAGTCCTTAAACAACTGGACGTTATTCAGAATCGTTGTCTGCGATTATGTTGTGGAGCATTGAAACGCACTCGTATATCGGCTATGAAAGTGGACTGTGGTGTCCTACCCCTTGACCTGCAGAGACGGAAGATCCAACTCATATTTATAGCAAGATCTTTGTATTACGATTATCCCGTTCATTTCATTCAAAAGAATCAGCAAAATATTACGGAACCTTTCACCAAAATACCTCACCAATGTCGATAAAAACGGAAGACTTTTTCTCGTCCGTGAACCTTCAAAATGTTACAAAATACCAATATTTTCACTTTCCTCCTTGGGAGATTCCAACCTCTGATATTGACATCAGTCTTCATTATGTTGGTAAAAAACGGGAGCAAAGTAATTTGCTTTTGTCCTTGGCCAAGGAGACACTAGCTAGTTTCTCAGACTATACTAGTATCTTTACGGATGTCTCCAAGTCTACCAGTTTTACTTTATCGGCATTTTATATAAACAATCTCAACATCAGAAAAGCATTTAAAACTGCACCTACTTCTGTATATAAGGCTGAACTGTATGCTATTTTACAAGCCCTTTTGTGGCTGGAAGATTCCGAGGTTACGAAAGCTCTGATAGTCAGCGATTCTTTAAGCTCATTACTTTCAATTAAGATCGGTTCCTTTACATCTAACCCAATGTTACCGAGTGAAGTATTTATGTACCTTTATCCGATTATGTCGCCGTATGGTCATCAAATTTCTTTGGGTCCCTAGCCATATAGGAATCCAGAGAAATGAGATAGTTGATCATCTTGCCAAGAATGCGTTAGCATATCCTGGGGTCACAAAGGTTTCTATTGAACTTGGTGACCTCTATGGCCAAGCTTATCAATTCATTTTAGATTCTTGGCAGCGTAGATGGAATTCCGTGCAACATTCCAATATCTACAAGAAAATTGTTCCTATTGTTTCTTCTCACATCAAGTATGAATGTACGAACAGACAACAAGTTATTATTATTATTATTACACGCCTCCTGTTTAATTGCACAGGTCTAAATGGACATCTGTACAAAATAAAAGTACACCCAAATGGTGAATGCAGCCATTGTTCAAATTTTGAAGACCCAGAACACGCTTTCATGGAATGTACATATTACCAAAGAGATCGAGCAGCCATAAAACAACAGATGGGTAACATAAGTCCCTTTTACCTACCTCTCTCTATTAACTACGAATTGTCTCTTTCCCGAAATATATAACTTCGTTATAACAAAAAAATTTAATGTCCTTTTCTTTTTACTAATAGGGCTACTTCTATCCTTGTCTCCAACGGCTGGAGTCTCCCCCAGTCGAGAAGAATTAACTATGTAAACTTTTCCATATGTTTTCTTCCAGTAACATGACATTGTAGGATTTTTAATGCAACACAATTAACTACAACAACAACAAAAAAGTATAACAGAAAAAAAGTGTATATGTAACCACTAACTTCTCCTTCATGCTAAATGGCAGTGATGAAGGTATCTAGTTCAACTAAATCAAATCAGGGAATTTGGGGGCATATCATCTGCTGATGGCGCCCCCATAACTCGCAAAATAAAAAAATAAAAAAAAAAAAAGATATTGTCACTTTTTCAAGACTGAATGAATCTGCAGTCTACCAAACTGACTCTTAGTGGGGAGGAAGGGCGAGAGAGTGTGAAAGGAAGTAAGTATTATTGAAAATACATTTTTAATTAAAGAAAATGCTAACTACCGAAACATACTTACCTTCTCTCGCACTAGAGCTAAAATCCCACATTGATAAGGCAGAGGGGTCGATGAAGGCATTATCCATACAGAATGTGTCTGCATAGATTGAGGGTGTGCCAATAGAAGATTAGCATCCTTGTGGGGGGAACCACATTACATCCAGAACAGGTATGCTCTTCACCTGAAACCTAAATTATGTACTGCAGGTAGAATTTGACATGATCCATCGTCACCATTGGCTAGGCCACAGTCAAATAGGTGAGGTCCCACTGCTTTGAGCTGGAATTAAAGGGCCATGGCCCTTAAATCCCATGTTGGTGGCTAGGGCATTTGGTAATATATATTTGTAAGTGGATCCCAAACCTATAGCTATTGAGTGATGCATTGAGCCACAGGAATGAGGACGAGAAGGTAAGCAACGCCAAAGTGTACAAACTCTCTCCTCAACTTGAAATACTCCAAAAGGCAGCACCCCAAACATGGAATGATGGGATCCTTTATGCCATACTCAGCCTGAGGATACAGAACTCATCTGGTCAGGAATTATGCACACTCATCCTCTCTCCCCAACCATGTGGGTATGATAAATTCCGCTTGCCCCAAAAATTATGAGGAGGATGTGGAACAAACTGTTCAAACATGGACCCAGGATGGGACCACTCTGCATTCGGAATTATGAGACAGTGGACCCTCTTCCATGAATAATGTATTGAACCAATATTAATAAAGAAGAGCCACCCTCAACCCAACCGAATAGCTGAGCATCAAATCTGAACCAGTATTATGAGTAGGCTACCATGTAGGCTGGTGCTGGTCCTACTG
>NW_013675305.1:0-2395 GCF_000517525.1 Limulus polyphemus | reverse complement strand
ACACACACACACACACACACACACACACACACACACACACACACACACACACACACACACACACACACACACACACACACACACACACACACACACACACACACACACACACACACACACACACACACACTAGCCCACAATTCAACGAGCCACTAACAACATAGAAATGTGATGGATCTGATGAGATATGACTCACAAAAACCTCCTTGCCTCCAAAGAGAGCACAGAATAAGCAATATGGATTAATTTTCATACCCATCCTTTCAAGGCAATCAGGGATAAATCTTGGGAAATTGAAGAGACAGCGAATAAAAAGCTATTGTCTAGATCCTCTAAAAGCATAGGGTAGTTACCACCATTGCAGCCAGCATTCAAACCAATTGGAGGAACCTCGTAGATTATAGTGAAATCTATTATGGGTACCAAGGGGCTGATGGTGGGGGTTGGGACATTTGAACAGCAGTGGAACTATGACCCACTGTAGGAGTTGAGGAAAGTCGAAAAGCCAATGACGACAGGGATGAATTCAGATATGCAACCCTTAAATCCAAAGACTCTGGAATGCCCACAAAATCAAGGTTTGAAGAAAAGGGCCTCATGTTACTCACAGAGGGCAGCAGCAGGTATAAGAATGCTCTCCAACAACTCGTCGCTATCCAACAATATACCAGCCAAGAGACTAGGGAAAGTGCAGAAGCTGATAATCAAACCAAGGTGGATGCTAACAATGGTCACAACTCATCATCAACTTGATGTGGCAATCGCTGAGAGACTTCCAAAACAATTTGTAGGGATGATAAACATCTCAGCACCGTAGTTAGGGTCAGATGAATCCAGAAAATTGTGATCTATTCAGGTTGATGACAGACTTCATTCTGGAACCCTGCTTTTCCAGGAGTGGGTCTATTCTCTGAGAGTCCAAATATGCTTCTAAATGGCAGTGGTAGGTTAAAGCATGTTTTTCTGATAAATGGGCAGACAAGGCATAACTGTCCATTCATGTAATTGAGCAGTAGACTTTCCCGCATGAACCACAATATCAGGGGATGGAGGAGGAACTAAGAACTGGGCAGCTGGTACATAATTGAATATAGTTTAAACAGTGTTGGCTAACAATACGAAGAATTAAATTGTGGTGGAATGCTAAAAGTTCTTAAAATACCTATAGAATGATAGGTTTCTTTTTTGTGAGTGGAAAACACTTAATTGTACCATTTCGATTTTCAGTACCTCACTACTATAAAGACTTGGTTTGGTTTAATATTTCATTGGTGGTAGTGTCCAGGGTCACTGAGGAGTAAAATTATCCGAAACTAGTCTGGCTCACAGCAACCCCCACCCCCCAAATGAAAGAATAGACCATTCCAAGCTTTTACTTGTTGTAAAATGTTTAAACAACTATAGTCAATAAAACCAATGTTTAGATGTGCAAAGGTAAAGAAACTCTAGCAGTCAAGTAATAGCTGTAGTGTGAGATAAGGTAAGTATGTTTTGAAAGTGAGAGCTTGAGTCTGTTTAGCATTTTTTATACCTGTGATTTTGTAAATTGCAATATAATCTATTTAACTCGCATTTTAGACACAAACATTATGTCACACAGAAAACTCGTAGGACAAACGTTTCAAGCAACATTATTTTTCACTGGTCCAATCATTTTGACGAAAGATAATGCCAGTCAATGAAGTCTGTGTTTACACTGGCTCCTTTTTTGGCATTTCAATTGAAAAAATTATAGACACAGCTGAGCTTGCCATCTGCATAAGAAACTAATTCTGTTTTGCAATTTTATAAAATTTTAGTATGACCCCAAATTAACATATATAAATTTTGCCTAAAAATAACAGAGCATGTCAAGTTCTAAATTTAATGGGGAATGGCTTGAATCTTCTGTTTTTCCCACATAAATGTTCAAGTCTAAGGCTTAATCATCTAAGTATAAGTCTAAGGTTTAATCATCTTCTCGGCTATGTCATGAGGTTTCTTTGCCTTTGCTATTCGCATCGCTACATGATAGGAAGCTCCAAGCTTTCGTTTCTTCTCACATACGAAGCCAAGTTTGGGCAGTGTTCCTGCAGCCCTAAACCTAGCTCTCTTTGCCTCAAATGTAGCACGGTCATCAGATGCATGGGCAGGATGTGTATCTTCCAGATGCTGTTTCAATATTGAAGGTTTCAGTGACCCATTTCCAAGAACTTTTGAGCACAGCAGACACTGAGGCTTCTCCACACCATCCACAACAATGAAGTCAAAACCATATCGTACATATGAATCCAGGTATGTACGTTTCTTGGACATGACAAAATCTGAAAAGAAATAATTATGAATTAATATAGTGAATGTATAGGACCTTCTCCCATCCTACATTCTTAGCATTCTCTCTCTCTCTCTCTCTCAC
>NW_013675304.1:20287-22843 GCF_000517525.1 Limulus polyphemus | reverse complement strand
AGTATCACTTCCAGGTTTTGAGTATTATTATTAAGTACTTTTATCAGGAGTTAGAACAAGACTACAATAAAACAATATAATAGTACCACTTCCAGGTTTTGTGTATTATTAAGTACTTTATCAGGAGTTAGAACACGACTACAATAAAACAATATAACAGTATCACTTCTAGGTTTTGTGTATTATTATTAAGTACTTTTATCAGGAGTTAGAACACGACTACAATAAAACAATATAACAGTACCACTTCCAGGTTGTGTATTATTATTAGGTACTTTTCAGGAGTTTGTAGTCTTGTTCTATAAAACAATATAACAGTATCACTTCCAGGTTTTGTGTATTATTATTAGGTACTTTTATCAGGAGTTAGAACAAGATTACAATAAAACAATATAATAGTACCACTTCCAAAAAAGTACTTAATAATACACAAAACCATCAGGAGTTAGAACAAGACTACAATAAAACAATATAACAGTACCACTTCCAGGTTTTGTGTATTATTAAGTACTTTTATCAGGAGTTAGAACAAGACTACAATAAAACAATATAACAGTACCACTTCCAGGTTTTATGTATTATTATCATTAAGTACTTTTATTACAAGTTAGAAGAAGTCAACAATAAAATTACACAACAGGTTATGTGTATTATTATCAAATACTTTTATTAACAGTTAGAATCTTACTGATAAAGCTTGAAAACAATGATTACTCTTTATGCTAAATCAAATCTTACTAACTTTATCTCAATATTCTTGATATATCACCAGATAAAAAAAAACTATCATGAGATTTTTACTGGAAGAATTTTTTATTTAAAGTGAAAGCTAAGTACAGTTAGAAGTGCAATTTAATGTTTTTATGACATTCAGGAAATAGAATTGAGATACAAAAGAAAACTGAAAACTTTCTAGTCTTACCTTTCTTGACGAGTGTTTGTTTATGAGCTGGTGGTTGAGATTTTCCTGTCGATTGCTTCGAGCTTACACTTATTGGTGCCGAAGCTGTAGTTGTTTTAGTAGATTTGGGACCTGTTGAATTAAACCTTATTAAGATAATGCACGTTTAGAAAACCATAACTTAAGCAAAACCTAGAACAATGTAATCCTTTTGTAACTAAAACTTGTAGCCTTTACTCTGGAAACACTCGTTCACACCAAAATTTATGAAACATCTTGGAAAAATATCAGCACAGAAGAAAAAAGTATGGTTTTAAATCTATAACAAACTACACAAGGCAGTAACAAAGAAAGTATAAGTTCACCAAAGTAGCTTTGATTTCAAGGAAATTTTCTTGGGTTTATTTCCAAGAAACAAACAAACACTAATGGTTAAGATGGATATTTGGTAAATCAAATTACAAGGTTACACACGCACCATGATATTTATAAATACTACATTTCTAATTTGCATTTCACTAACTTTTTATTTTTTAGTGTGTATCTAAATTTAACCTGGTAGTGGGGGAGTTGTTTATCTATAAATTTAGTGGTTAAAGAGTTAATGAGTCAAAATGTGATATTTCAAACTTATAAATCCCACTAACTGTCTAGAGAGCAGTCAATTCTATGGTTGGATGATACAAAGAAGTTCTGTATAAGTGGGATACCATCTGAAATTTAGCCAGTTTTGTTTTATTCATTTAAATCAACTGACTCCTTGAGTTTCCAAATGCTGGCGAGTAAACCTAGCTCAGATTTTCTTCTGTATTAATGAAATTTTTTGATATGTATTTTATGACATGTTATGGCCCACAATTATTCAAACAAACTGTCTGTCTGTCTTTGTGTGTTAATCCACTACATCACTGAGAAACTGGTCCATGCTTCAGGACAAGGGTTATATTTGTTGAAAGTAATATAGTGAATATAGTTTTGCCATGACTTTTTGACTAATTTCCACAGATTCTTGTTACTAGATGATAAACTACGTTTGATACATTTGTAGTTACAAGTCAGATGATTACATACAAGGCATTCTGTTGTTACATTTGTAGTTACAAATCAGATGATTACATACAAGGCATTCTGTTGTTACATTTGTAGTTACAAATCAGATGACTATATACAAGATATTTTGTTGTTACATTTGTAGTTACAAGTCAGATGATTACTTACAAGTCAGATGATTACATACAAGATATTTTGTTGTTACATTTGTAGTTACAAGTCAGATGATTACATACAAGATATTTTGTTGTTACATTTGTAGTTACAAGTCAGATGACTATGTACAGGATATTTTGTTGTTACATTTCGAGTTACAAGTCAGATGACTATATACAAGATATTTTGTTGTTACATTTGTAGTTACAAGTCAGATGACTATATACAAGATATTTTGTTGTTACATTTGTAGTTACAAGTCAGATGACTATATACAAGATATTTTGTTGTTACATTTCGAGTTACAAGTCAGATGATTACATACAAGATATTTTGTTGTTACATTTCGAGTTACAAGTCAGATGATTACATACAAGATATTTTGTTGTTACATTTGTAGTTACAAGTCAGATGACTATATACAAGATATTTTGTTGTTACATTTGTAG
>NW_013675304.1:12068-19287 GCF_000517525.1 Limulus polyphemus | reverse complement strand
AGATGACTATGTACAGGATATTTTGTTGTTACATTTCGAGTTACAAGTCAGATGACTATATACAAGATATTTTGTTGTTACATTTGTAGTTACAAGTCAGATGACTATATACAAGACATTTTGTTGTTACATTTGTAGTTACAAGTCAGATGACTATATACAACATATTTTGTTGTTACATTTGTAGTTACAAGTCAGATGACTATATACAAGATATTTTGTTGTTACATTTGTAGTTACAAGTCAGATGATTACATACAACATATTTTGTTGTTACATTTGTAGTTACAAGTCAGATGATTACATACAACATATTTTGTTGTTACATTTGTAGTTACAAGTCATATGATTATGTACAGGATATTTTGTTGTTACATTTGTAGTTACAAGTCAGATGATTACATACAAGATATTTTGTTGTTACATTTGTAGTTACAAGTCAGATGATTACATACAAGATATTTTGTTGTTACATTTGTAGTTACAAGTCAGATGATTATATACAAGATATTTTAAAGATCAAGACTAATGAGCCTCTCACCAGTCTTAGATGCAAGATTCTTTTTTTGGACAGCTACTTGAGACTGTGAGCGAGAGTCATGAGATGCCAAAGATGCAGTGGACATCTCGCTAGGTGGTGCAGGAGAAACAGAGAGAGTTGGAGACATGGCTGACTTAGTTGTAAGGGAATTTTTCAAGTTCTCACTGTTCACTGAAATATAATCTAAAACCAAAATTAATGAATAATTCATCATGTCACCAAAATTAATGAGTAATGCATGATGTCATAATTAATATATTTAACCACAGAGAATTCCTTCATTGTTTCATCGAGTTCAAAGTTCAGTTCCATAACTGATACTATTACAAAAGAATGCTGTTTAACAACAACTTTATTTAGTGATTTCTTAAGTTGAAGTTTTAGAAACAAAGATGACACTAGTTGTCGTCAAAGAAAAAGTTAGACAATCTATCAAGTGACACTTTTACTTTTATTAGTGACAAGTTTCAGTAACAGTGCAACAATTTACGACATTTATAAAATCACGATAGCTACAACTACATTCACCTTGTTATTGAAAGTTTGTGAAAATATAATTAAATTTAACTCACTAGATGGCAGGGCCTCACTTAGACTGGATGTAAAGTTTAGGGTGCTGCTACGTGATATTGACGATAAGTTATTATCTTCATGCGAGTACAACGAATCCATGATAATAGGACTTACACAGATTTGTTCTTGTGACCTGAAGGAAAAATAATACATCAATTACTTTTCATTTTGACTTTAACGAATGGCTTCATGCCATGTTTACGATAAAACTTGAAAACGGGTTGACAAATGTCCCAAAACTCTCACATAATCAGGACAAACTGTAAAATGTAACATCCATTGACTTTGACAATTCTGATGACCTACAAATATCCCAGAAATGGTATAACCACAAAAAATCTATTAATCTCCCGGAAACGGAATAACCAAGACTTAGAAATCTCTTGAAATTGGTATAGCCAAGAAAATTGTAGTAATTTCTCAGAAATGGTATAACCAAGATCTACAAATCTCCTCGAAATAGCTCAAGACCTAGAAATTTCCCTAAAACGGTATGACCAAGACCCAGAAATCTCCCAACAATGGTATCACCAAGACCCCAGAAATCTACTAAAAACGGTATAACCACGACCCAAAAATATCTGTAAAACGGTATAACCAAGACCCAGAAATCTACTAAAAACGGTATAACCACGACCCAGAAATATCTGTAAAACGGTATAACCAAGACCAAGAAATATCTTTAAAACAGTACAACCAAGACCCAAATTTACTAGAAACGGTATAACCACGACCCAGAAATATCAGTAAAACGGTATAACGAAGACCAAGAAATATCTTTAAAACGGTATAACCACGACCCAGAAATCTACTAAAAACGGTATAACCACGACCAAGAAATATCTTTAAAACACTACAACCAAGACATAAAAATATCATAAAAACGGTGTAACCAAGACCTAGAAATATCTTTAAAAGAGTACAACTAAGACCTAGAAAATACCCAAAAATGGTATAACCAAGACCTAAAAATCTCGCCGTAATGATATCTCGAGACCTAAAAATCTCCGAAAATGGTATAGCCGAAACAAATCTAGTATTCTTCCCGAAACAACATAACCAAGATCTACAGTTCTCCCTGAAATACTATCTCAAGACCTAAAAAATATAGTAATATCGCAAAAATGGTATAACCAAGACCTAGAAATAGTCCCAGAAATGATATCTCAATACCTAGAAACCTCCTCAAAATGGAATAGCAAAAACGATTCTAGTAAACTCCCAAAAACGTTATTACCAAGATTTACAAATCTCCCAGAAACGTTACAACAAAGAACTAGAAATCTAGAAACAGTAGAAGGAATATACCTTACTAACTCACCTCTGTAACTTGGATAACAGTAGAAGGAATATACCTTGAAGAACTCACCTCTGTGACTTGGATAACAGTAGAAGGAATATACCTAAAGAACTCACCTCTGTGACTTGGATAACAGTAGAAGGAATATACCTTAATAACTCACCTCTGTGACTTGGATAACAGTAGAAGGAATATACCTAAAGAACTCACCTCTGTGACTTGGATGCATTTCTAGACTTTTTTGAAAGCTTTGATTGTCTACCACTTATGGAATTCCCTTCATTGACAGATGTATCTGGTTTAGTTGTAAAGGACTTTTTTTCTTGAGGTTGTCGAGCTAATGCTAGATTTGTGTCAATTCTACTCTTTATTTCTTTCTTTGTCTTCGGTTTTGACTTCTCTTCATCCAAGCTTGCCTTTATTTTTGATGTTACAGCATCCCAGCGGCTTTTCTTTGGTGTCTTCTTCGTCTCTCCCTCAGTGGTTTCAGTTTTGTTTTTTTTTACCGATGTAGATTCAATCATGGCTTTGATTTTGGACATTACGTTCTTCTTTGGTGTCTTGGGCTTCTTTTTTGGTTCTTCCATCACTGTATTTTTACCTGACTTATCAGTTAATGACAAAGATTCGTCTTTATTAGTCTTCTTTTCTTGTTTGATTTTATTATCAGGAGTCTTGTCTTTGATTTGGTCCTTAACAGAGCCGTCAGTGATTGGGTGATTAGCAGGAATAGTCGAACTACTAACTTCAGTGCTTGTAGTATCTATAACAAAAGAAGATGTTCTTATTATGACCGGGGATAAGCTATCCTCCATTTTTACTTCGTTAGTAAATGCTGTAATTGAAAAAATATCACCGTTTTCTTGACACCTTAACATCTCTTTTGACTCGTTCGTAATTTTACCTTCCCATTTGATATCATCTTGGATTTTGTCTGGACTTTCACGAGTCACTTCGTATTGTTGTGATCCAAGTTGTTTACTTTCTTCTTCTGTGATCATTTCTTCAAAATACATTTCATTTCTACTCCTCAACTGTTGTTCAATATCTGGTCCTAATGACACCGTTCCACTGTCTTCGCTGTAAGTTGAAAATCGCATATTGTATTCTTCTCCAACCTCCAAGTCCAAATCACCCTGGAAACCAGTATCAGCACTGCATACAGTGTATGTGGAAAGAGGGCGTTCCTTAGAATCAAATGACGTTTCTCTACTGAACACTTGGTCTTCATTCACTGGAACAAATACTTTGCTGTTGGTCATTTCGTTTGACCTTTCAGTATGATTACTTATTTCCTGGTTGCATGTAACTGGTTTATCACGAGTGTCAGATTTGTCACTGTCTAGTTGCTTCAGATTCAATGAGTCCAAAAGCCTCCCTTCGTTCATTATATCTTCCGATACCCGAGAAGGCCTAGCGCTAGCTATTACTAAAGTATTCTCTATCAAACCACCTACAGAAGAGTAACTTTCTTGTATTAAAGTAAGACTAGGAAGTTCCTGATCTTCGACCCTAGAAACATCTTGTTCTTTACAAACTCCATCTTTAAAATACTCATTCTCTAATATTTTAATTGGTAACTTGCCAAGACTATCCGCCTGACCTGGAGGTGTGGAAACTTCTTCATTCAAGTGTTGACTCAGGCTATTTTCCAAACCATATTCCACACTTTGAAGAAGCAGGTTGCGAGTTGAAGACTTTTCATATACGCTAGAGGGCGTGGAAGTGTGGATGGCATCTTCGGCAAAATAGTTAACGGAATCTGATTTGTCATCAGTTAATTCAGGTAAGCATTCCAAAGATCCCTGTGGATCCCTGGTCATTATTTTATCAGTAGACAAAGAGTTCTTGCTTTCTTGGGTTAAGGTGTTAGCGTCTTCTGCTGTAGAGCAGGTGTTATGTTGAGTATCTTGACTGCTGGTGTCCCTGTACTCTATGGTTACATCTTCCACCATTTCGGACTCGGGTAGCTCATTCATCTCATCACAAGAAAATGTTTTTGGAAGCATCACTGCATCAAGCTCGGCAATAAGGGAGTGGTGTTCGCTATACAGAGTAAAGTCTTTCATCTGATTAGGAGTTAAAATTCCAAGACTGTCTTCAAAATCAAGAGACAAACCATCATCATACTCATCGTCTCCTTCAGAAATATAATCTAAATTATGCCCTTCAATCTGGTTTAGGAACTCTCCTGGGCGACGCATTAAGTATTCAGTAATATGGGGCTGTTCTTCCAAGTTGAAGGTTGTGTTGGCTTCATTACCCTCAGAAGTGGGAAATGGTGGAGACTCTTGAGTGTTAACAGAATTCAAACAAGGTGTATATTCCAAGTCAAAGGTTGAATTCAATTTTTCAGTGGGTTGGTTAGTTGAAGTACTGTCAAATGTTATATTGTGTTCATCTTTTCTTTCTTCCTGCACAAACGTAATATCCACAGGAGTATTGGTCATGTGGAATGTTAGGTTTGGGTCCTGTTTGGCCTGATAACCATTAGAACTATTGCCTTCTGTATCAACAGTATACGACACATTCAGCGAGCCTCTCTGAAACACTTCATTGTCTATACTTCCCTGTACAAAGTCATCTCCGCCATATGTTTTATCATTCTCATCTACTTGACAATCTTCTAGATGAAACGCTTCAGATTCAATTGTCTGAGTGACATTGATATTTTCACATTGGCTCTTTACATTTGTTTTGTTTTCTTTATAAAAAAACGTTTTTGGAGGGGGTATCTTCCTCCTGTGATCATCTAGACGGTTTTCTGCATCTACATCTTTAGGTGGATAAAACTTTCCAGTTTGTAATGGAAACTTTGATAGTACCTTCGGCGCAGGAAGTTTTGACTTAGCTTGTACTGAATCTACGGTTTGTTCAGGTTCTCTCAAAGTTCCACTATCAGGTAGATTGTGAGGCAAACATATTTTTTCTACTTTCTTTATAGGGGCAAATATTCCATAATTGTCCTCACAAGAAAAATACCTGATACCCTTGACTGATCCATCGTTTTTACCAACTGGTTCGAAAAGTTCGACCCCACACCATATCCCAATTTGAAATTCAACAGGTCCAAAAAAGCGCAAAACCCCTCGTTTCGCTCCTCCCACACACACACGCTGGCCAATCCACTCATTCCATTTAGAAAACAACTCGGAATCAACCGGTGAAGGTGTTTTCTCAGAAGGTGTTTTTGATGTCTCATCTACATGAACAATCCCATTTCCGAAGTCGATACCACTGCCAGATGAATGGGCCCCAGGTTTTGGTATTAAACTCTTTGGTCTCATTCCTAACCCAGAAGGAGGAGGGATCTGGCTTCCCTTTCTTCTTTCTGGAGGCTAAAAAATTTAAAAATAAAAATCAAACAACTGAATTTTTCATAACATAGAAGTGCAAATTTACAGCATAGTGACGAAGGAACATACAGAAACCTGTAGAACTGAGCAACAATTATTTACGATATATAACAGCAACTAAGAAAACAACTCTGAGATTGAGAAGACAAATCAACAGAAAACTAATATTTCTAGCCAAACAACACAAATTTCTGAAACAAAATATATTTAAGTATCAACTCATCGATTAATGAGTAAGACATACACAAGTCCTATAGCTTCATCCCCCATCCTCAAAACACACACTTTATCTTCACTGTGATGTATAGTAATTAGGCCAAGACTATCTAAATAAAACGTGACTCACCATTAGAACACAACACAAGAAAACATGGTTCCTTTTCAACCTGACAAAAAATGTTTACTTTTGACGAAAAACATGAAAGTCTGATACTTCTCACTTTTAAGTGTTAACTGTTACTTGGTTTCACCAATAAGTCAGTTTGTGAATATCTGTTCATTCAGTGTTCTTGTCTAATAGACACACTTCATGCAACGTTACGTGAAAAAGAATACTCGCTTCCGCAGGAGAGTTGCCAGAGGTTGGAGTTGTGTTGCTATTCAGGGATCTCCAGGGGATGGATGCGCGTAGCTTGGCTCGTGCGCTCGCATCACATAAACAGTACCACTCAAAAGTGGTTACGACAGCAACAGGCTGCCAAACGAGGTAATAAGAAGCGGGTAATCGATCATCAGGGTCAAATTAGGCAAGGTATGTGTATTTATCATATAGATGATTACGCCGGTGTATCAATCCGGCCTTGGCAGGAAAGGTTTGCAAACCAACTGGAAATTTATCAATACAAGACTGCAGCCACTAGGGTTAATTCTACCAGTAAAATCTGATTTGTGTACTAGTTTTTACCTTGGTACAAGCTCCCTGGATATCCATGTTTAGATCTTCAGCGAAAACAAGGTCACCGCCGCTTAATATATATATATATTTTAACCTCACAATACATTTGCAACCACAACAACAAACAGCGTTGTTGTCGCCCGGAAAACTGACAATACCATAATGACTTTTTTTCACATTCAATTTTTTTTTTCTTAAGATATTTTTCGGATAATTCAGACTGGAAAAAAAATTGTTCTTGTTGCACCTTTCAGCTTTAAGAGGACAAACACTTAGACTGATAAGATTTGTAGATTGTATTTATGTGCACTGAAAAAAAGAAAGACCGAACTTGACAGGTGATTGCAAAAGAAACAAAAACCAAAAGCAGATAGTTGAAAGCTCACTTAATCCAAAACAAAACTAAAACCAACAGAAGATAGTTTAAAGCTCGCTTAATACAAAACTAAAACCAACAGAAGATAGTTTAAAGCTCGCTTAATACAAAACTAAAACCAACAGCAGATAGTTTAAAGCTCGCTTAACACAAAACTAAAACCAACAGAAGATAGTTT
>NW_013675304.1:4650-11210 GCF_000517525.1 Limulus polyphemus | reverse complement strand
TGTATAGTATTGTAAGTTCTGATGACCTATTGAGGAGATATTTAAAATACAATATAGATGAACAATCCGAGCCATCTCTACCTGATCCTTCTTAAACACAGCGTGTTTTTATAACTTAGGCAGTCTACTATTGTCCAATAACGTTAGGATAAATCTCAGTTATTTATAGATAAACCTTAAGCCATCACGCAATGATAAATAGTAAAGTTATCACTTTTTCCACAGTACATTTAAGTAAAGGTTGAATTCGTGCCACTGAGATACATAAATTGCTGTAGCATTCCAACAACTTGTGTCCTTCCGCGTCAAGAAGTAACAGCGGATTACTTTAGCTAAAACTCGCGCGCCACCGACGTCATTTTTCATACACTCATAATTTTCTTTCGTCAGTCGTCTGGAATTTTCCGCATTATTTTGTATGAAGTGTTATGTTTGGGGATATTTCTAACTACAACTTAAGCTCCTAATAAATCTACCGAAATATACGCTAGTCTTAACTTAAAGCCCTACCCCAACACTAAGGTCGATTAAGTTAAAATATCTGACACTTGTAAGCTATAGATATAATGTTACTCAACGGGTCTAATTGGTTTCAGAGGCCCAGCCTGCCCTAAATCACCATCGTACCGTGACAACACGGTCCGATTAGTGCTCTCGAACAACGGAAAGGATGATTTTGTAGACACACCTGCTTCTGTATTGTTTGAGGTTAGAGCCGTGTTCCGGTAGAAACAATATGATATACATTCCAGATGTGAACCCAACAATTGTTCCCCACTGTACGTATTATAACGGTACCTTAACTACTGGTGGTACGTATTGTAACAGTAAAGTAATACCGGTAGTTCGGTTTGTAGCTATTAAATAATTGTTGCTTCTTTTGTTTCGTCTAATTCAAAGACGTTACCGTTGGAGATGAACACCCAGGGAATCACTTGTAGAAGTTGTTCGGGTGTAAATTAAAAGTAGTTTCCATTATCAATGTAGAAAACGCGAACTGTTTCAGTTTCAGATTGCTTAAATGTTAGCCTAATTACGGGGGTTATTTTCCCCTGATTGTAGTACATAGCTCTTAGGGGTCAGGAATAAAAAGTAGGGGAAGGGGCAAACTGGAAGTGAATCAAACCTGCATAAAATATGGCTGCAAAAGATAAGCAGAAACAGGGGAGGGGCAAAAACTTTAGAATTATAGTGGTAATTTGGGCCTAGTTACATTCTGTGGCAGCCAAGAATATGATGGACAAAACAACGACCAACTAACGTGACCTTTAACTCTGTGGCAGCCAAGAATATGATGGACAAAACAACGACCAACTAACGTGACCGTTAACTCTGTGACAGCCATGAATATGATGGACAAAACAACGACCAACTAACGTGACCTTTAACTCTGTGACAGCCATGAATATGATGGACAAAACAACGACCAACTAACGTGACCTTTAACTCTGTGACAGCCATGAATATGATGGACAAAACTAATTAATACAAGTTAGGGAAATCATAAAAGTATGTCTGAATTTATGGGAGGGTTTGTTTGTTTGTTTTTAATTATGCACAAAGCTACACAAGGGCTATCTGTGCTCTGCCCACCACGGGTATCGAAACCCGGTTTCTAGCGTTGTAAGTCCGCAGACATACCGCTGTGCCACTGGGGGGCATTTTAGGGGAGGGAGGATGCGTTTTAACCCAGCAGACCTGGCGAGTTCAGGTACGGTGCAAAAGGCCTCGAAAACAAAAGTATAGTTGAATATTCTACTTACTGAAAACAGATATCGAACGAGTGAATAATAATATGATTGAAATTATTGTCGATTTTATTGTGACGTCATATCACACCTGTTACCGTAAATGAAATTAAGCTTGGAACACTTTTATAAACATCCGATGAAAAATATTAATTACATACAAAGTGATCTAGAATTGATAAGACAGAACTCGGGGTTTCGCATACAATTCATTAATATCAAAATAATGGAGAAAATCAGCAGTAATTATTGCCAATCAAAATCAGGCAGCACGTGCAGTCAGTCAGTGACTCCTTCAATCCTGGTGAAAAAAAAGGCAAGTGTCAAAATATCGGGTTTAACTCTCCAGAGAAGCATTTCTAGATAAGGTTCTAACTCTCCAGCTTTATCTGCAAACGTTGGAAAACTAATACAACCTAAGGGTATATTTGGCAAGTGAACCCCTGGCCATTGCAGATCGATAGAATATTTTATCGAATATGTTTTCCAAGGTTTTGGCAAATGTAATAAGACATGAAAGATAACTTTCGAAATGGTTTAAAGAAACGTTTGAAATATTCCACATGCACGCACTTAGTAAATGATACTATACAATAATCCATTAATTCCACTAGATGGCGTTATACACAAAAGTATATAAATTAGCAAACACGAGACCCACCAGCAGTTGGTAGGTTTGTTTGTTTTTGAATTTCGCGCAAAGCTACACGAGGGCTATCTGCGCTAGCCGTCCCTAATTTAGCAGTGTAAGACAGCAGGAAGGCAGCTAGTCATCACCACCCACCTCTTGGGCTACTCTTTTTCCAACGAATAGTGGGATTGACCATCACATTATAACGCCCCCACGGCTGAAAGGGCGAGCATGTTTGGTGTGACAGGAATTCGAACCCGCGACCCTCAGATTGCGAGTCGAGTGCCTTAACCACCTGGCCATGCCGGGCCCATTTGGTAGGTAGGCATATTTGACCTTAAAATTAGCAGTACCACTCGACCAAAACGTTTCGTTGTGGTAACCACATTCAAATAATTTCTTCGCGTATTTCAGCTTAATATATTTATTTCTGCACTGAAGAAATAATAAAAGAAAGAACTTGAAAACTATTAATTGTTTTTAAAGTAACATGTATTGTTCATTTGTGAGAAAAAACTCAACAATTTGAGTTCACGATTTTGTTACGCCTGTGCACTGTAAAAGACGCACATACATGTTTCTTTTATCCCTTGGTTTTATATTGATATTACCACAACAGAACGACCCCTCAAAGTTTTTAGAGGATTTTACGACCCTCAACTTTGTACAACGCTATAACTACGTGATAAAAAATAAATAAATTATTTCCAGGAATATATATCTGTTATAATTTACTAGATCGTCACAAAATCGTATTCTAGCACCTAACGTTGGATTAAATAAAATGTTAGATATTTTTATACAAATACAGTCTAAAAACAGAACATTCCCACAGCCTGTAAATTTTCACATTTCAACAGGACACACAATGATAAACCGAAAATGTAATTTATACTTGTTATTAACCACTAGGTGGCGAGCGATATCGGCTGGATAAATACTATATATATATATAAAGCACAAAAAAATCTGTGTGTCTGTTTGTCCGTTATCGAACTATTTCTAGGTCCCTGGGCCAATCACAACCAAATTTTGTGGGATGATAGTTTGGAACAAAGGGTATGTTAATTGGGGTTCAAACCCCTGTTATTAAGCATTTATCATATTTGACGTAACTTAACGTTAACTATATTCACAGATGGCGCCATGTCCTTACACCAAAAAACTATTAACATTTCTCTAATACAATATACACACAGTAGGGGGGGGGCACACAAACGTCTTGTATATCTGGGAGAGTGCACTAGCACTCTCTATACAGGAATGCAGTGAAAAAAAATATGGTCGCCACTATTGCAATAATACATAAACTCAAATGAAGTTTATACTCCATCAGTCACCATAAGGCTGATATGAAGAGCCGTTTTTTTACTTTGACCCGTGACTTTTCAACTTCAGCCCGTAAGAAGCTTCTGTGACCGATGATCGTCTATTAATCACATGAAACACTGTGGAAGGACATCAAGAGCTTGGTGTTGAAAGCGGGAAACAAAATGCACCCCCTACCGTCACTATTTTAGCCGCTACCTCTTCCTATAAAGTCACCCTAACCATCGCACAGTGCATACCATGTTTTAAGTATATACAAAGTGAGTTTCTAAAGCTTATACAAACCTTTTGGTGAGATAATAATGAATACTGTAATAACGTGTAAAAGTTAGAATTTTTGTGTTATTTATCATAACATCCACCCACACATTAAGTTCACAATCCGGACAAAAGACGGGTACCTCAGCTTTTGAACTGAGGGGGGAATGTATAAGTAGAATTGAAACGTCAAACCTGGGAACTTGAGTATATCTTATCCTGTTGATATGAAACACAGTCTCGAAGTTTACCCTAAGAAATCTTATTTCAAGCAGCTGTGGAGTATAGTCACAACGTTATCAAGTTATCACTAAAAGACATGCGGGAGGGGGGTGTACAAGATGTGTCCTATTACACATACAGGTATTCGCCAATAAATGTAATAGCAGCACCAGAGGTCTCCCCCCCCCCCCCCACTGTTACAACAGGTATCATTTCAGTCAGTTGTATTTTCTGTTTCGATGTGAAATGTTTATGAAATATTGCAATATGTTTCAATATATTTAGTAGGCTTAAGAGAGGATCACTTTCCTCTCACCTCTGCTGTGATATTTGTGTGAAACCTTCGAATGGATTCAGTGTAAGTAAGGGGTTCGGGCGTTACTTAGTAAATATGAATGTGGTTACCAGGAGCAAACTTTGTTAACATACACTTCACCTGACTCTCCTGTATCGAAGTAAAACGGTCTCTTCCCCCCTCACTGGCAATCACAAGCAGAGGACCTGAAGTTATGTGTATGTTAGATACAGAAGAGAACGGTGCTACTGAACAACTGGAGTTATTTACGTGTTAGACACAGAAAATAGAGGGAGAAACTGGTGTACTGAACAATTCAAGTTATAATGCAGGATTTTCGTTTGTTTCAAAGTTTACCGACCCCCTGAATTTAAAAAACACCCACTAGAGGGCGGCACCGCCCAGGTTAGGAAACACTGATCTAACGGAACTAAATATCACCAGAGTAATTCACACGGGGTGGGTTACCAATAACTGACGTAGTTTAGCGGAGGTAACAAATAATTAAAAGACAATACAAGTTTCTTACAAGCCATCCTGTTCTGTTGATGGATTTTAATTTGGTTTCACTAAATATTAAAAAGTAAATTGTATTTAGTTTTGTAAGAATCTATATTTTCTGATACTTATTAAACTTTTTTTTTTGGGGGGGGGGGGGTATTTGTAAATCACGCAGTACTTGTTGTTGTTGTTTTCCGAGTTGTAAAAATCACTTCTTTCGCTGCATTGTTTCCTCCTAAATTATTTTGACCATGACGTCACCGATTTTCTTATGTTAAATCAGTGATCGGAGAAAGCAACAGGTATGATTCAGTTACAGGGGTTATACATATCTGTATTTATGTTAAAGCTATTGCTGTCATTACTAAGAAAAGGTAGCCAGTACGGAGCTCCCACAATCCACATTAAGGGATTCACTGTCACTCTTATAATGCATCCAGAAATATTTTGTGGTATCGCACAGATTCGAGCTCGACTCGCTAGTTCCTGAAATGCAGAAATCTGCCTCAGGGTTAATCCATGCCCCTTTAGAACTTGTGCCTCGTTAGGCACTCTGACGTCACAAGATTATACATTGTTTGTTTATACAAGGTTTTAAACACGTAAACGCAATGGTGGCTCTGTTCTAGGTCATATCACTAATACGTTTCACAGTCTACAGCACTCAGAATGTAGAATATAAAGCACATAGAAAACACGAAGATATCAAATGTACTTGTGAAATATTTGAAACCGACACAAGTAAACCTCTGACATATCTGGAAACCTGTAGTTTGACTCTGTTTGCTGGGCTAGTTGTACTCTGCATGTATCTAAACCCCAATCTTAGTGTTATAAGCTCTCAGACTTACACCTGGGCAACAACGTGGAGTGGGAAAGACAAACCAGATTTACACTTTCTTTACCTTACTCCAGCATGAAGTATTAACTTTAATAACGCCCTCTGTCTTTATGTAATGTATAATACACGACTACAACAAACTGATTAGTGTTATAAGCTCTCAGACTTATACCTGGGCAACAACGTGGAGTGGGAAAGACAAAACCAGATTTACACTTTCTTTACCTTAATCCAGCATGAAGTATTAACTTTAATAACGCCCTCTGTCTTTATGTAATGTATAATACACGACTACAACAAACTGATTAGACCACAACACCCGCTACATGCGGTATTTATCCACGGAATCAAATGTACTCGTCCCTCAAATGTACTCGTCCCTTTCAACTTCCTTCTTCAGGTATGTTGATAGTTCACGCCCCACTTAATTTAATTATCTACCATTACAAACCGAAAAGCGCGCGCAGATCGAGCGTGAGCAGTCAGTGAAATACAACATCTGACACGAATAACATGCTTCAACAATAGGATCAGCATTAAATAAAACCAGATATTAAAATATCCATCCATACGCTTCTATGGTTCATAACGGTGGACTGTTCTACTTAAACGGTATACAGGAAGTCATGCTCTACATCACCACCAAATTTCCTTTCTCGTAGAACACACACACACAATAAACACGGCTACCTTAAACACTAACGATTAGGTAGCTACTTTCAATCTTAATTGTAT
>NW_013675304.1:0-3864 GCF_000517525.1 Limulus polyphemus | reverse complement strand
TACAATAACAAGTCACTATACTATCATCTACATGAACAATACTGGTTATAACAGGTACAATAACAAGTCACTATACTATCATCTACATAAACAATACTGGTTATAACAGGTACAATAACAAGTCAATATACTATCATCTACATAAACAATACTGGTTATAACAGATACAATAGCAAGTCAATATACTATCATCTACATAAACAATACTGGTTATAACAGGTACAATAACAAGTCACTATACTATCATCTACATAAACAATACTGGTTATAACAGATACAATAACAAGTCAGTATACTATCATCTACATGAACAATACTGGTTATAACAAATACAATAACAAGTCAGTATACTATCATCTACATGAACAATACTGGTTATAACAGTCAGTATATTATCATTTACATAAAGAAACCACGATAAACAATACTGGTCATAACTAAGTTACAATAACAAGTCACTATACTATCATCTACATGAACAATACTGGTTATAACATACAATAACAAGTCAGTATACTATCATCTACATGAACAATACTGGTTATAACAGGTACAATAACAAGTCACTATACTATCATCTACATAAACCACGATAAACAATACTGGTTATAACTAAGTTACAATAACATATTAGTATACACTGCTCCATGTAAGCAAGGCTTGGCATGGCCTGATTGTTGCCTTTGAGCAGTGGGGAGGGAGGCATTATAATGTTATGGCTAGTCCTGTTATTTGTTGGTAAAGAGTAGCCCAAGAATTGGCGGTGGGTGATGGTGACCAACTGCCCTCCCTCTAGTCTATCATTCAAAATTAGAGAAAACTTGCACAGATAGCTGCCAGGTAGGTTCGAGAAAAAAATACAACAAACAAACCAAGTACACAAACCTTGACAATGTGATGGTTATAACTAAGATACAGAGCACACACACAAACCACGACAGAGTGATGGTTATGACTAAGATACAGAGCGCACACACAAACCACGACAGAGTGATGGTTATGACTAAGATACAGAGCGCACACACAAACCACGACAAAGTGACGGTTATGACTAAGATACAGAGCGCACACACAAACCACGACAAAGTGATGTTTTAACTAAGATACAGAGCGCACACACAAACCACGACAAAGTGACGTTTATGACTAAGATACAGAGCGCACACACAAACCACGACAGAGTGATGGTTATGACTAAGATACAGAGCGCACACACAAACCACGACAATGTGATGGTTATGACTAAGATACAGAGCGCACACACAAACCACGACAGAGTGATGGTTATGATTAAGATACAGAGCGCACACACAAACCACGACAGAGTGATGGTTATGACTAAGATACAGAGCGCACACACAAACCACGACAAAGTGATGGTTATGACTAAGATACATAGCGCACGCTCTTCCATGTAAAACAAAACAAACAAATGAATCCACTATCTGCTAGGCTCTAGAAGACTATAAAATGGTGAGTGGATGTATGAAGAGCCAGCTTGTCGCTGGATAACGCGTCAGTTGTAGGAGAACATTTTGTAGGACTAAGTTGAATGTGATGAGACCCGAAAGGACGAACTGACAGATGGATTGACGATACACCACGAACAGAAAGATCGTATTTGGTGAATGACAGATTGATACGTTCTTTAGTTAGTTTCCAGTGATTGTAAAATCAGCTTCCTCGTCAGATACACAACTATATTTATGACGGAAACATGAAAATCTTCACGAATGTTGTAAAGTAGTAAAATAAAATAATAAGTATGTTTCCACATATAAACAGCAGCACATCTGCGGTAAGAATAAAGAAATATTGCTCGTGTGAAAGAACGAAATACTGTACTAAAAAAAAAAACTAATGGTTGTCTCGATCCGCTTCGTCCAATAGACTAGCTGTTCAAATAAGTTCCTCCGGCCTTGTCTCTACAAACGTGGGTTAATTACGGCCTTCCCTATTCAAGCGTGGGTTAATTACGGCCTTGTCACTTTAAGCGTGGGTTAATTACGGCCTTGTCACTTTAAGCGTGGGTTAATTACGGCCTTCCCTATTCAAGCGTGGGTTAATTACGGCCTTGCCTATTCAAGCGTGGGTTAATTACGGCCTTGCCTATACAAGCGTGGGTTAATTACGGCCTTCCCTATTCAAGCGTGGGTTAATACAGGTAGACTTGCCCGGAGTACGATAAAAAAGGTTATTGAAGCGAGAACATCATTAAAAGCTTTATTTATTTTCCAAACTTAAAGCGTAAAGTAAAAAGTTTTTGTAACGAAGAAAATAGTGTGTGTAGATATGGCAATGAAAGCTTGAGAAATTCTCGGTCTATTATTACTTACTTACACAACTATACAACCAAAAGCACGTTGAACCTACGTGATATACTCTAGAACCAGATCCTAGCCAGGTTCGGCAACTCTTCCCAAGTTGTCCTGATGGACTTTAGATCTAATAAAGGTTAAAAACCTGTGTCCAGAAATTTCACCAGAAAACTAATTATAACCTGTCCTGGAAGGGGCTCGAACTACTGTTACACAATGTTGTGGTGTACAGCTTATTTCAAGTATAATGTACGTTTATTATGGAAAAACAGAAGTATCCACACCCAAAATAGGCAGAACCAGTAACAAAGAAAACAGGTCAAGTCACAAGTGTGATTAGAATGTACTATTGTTCATTCTGGCACAATTATTCACGATGCCCGTGTATATACAATCAAAGTTAGGCCTACACTTCATGCGTCTAACAACTAAAATCAACCTAACGATTCAAAAGGAGATCCACTAATGTGTTAACCTTGAAAGACAACAGACATGTTATCCGATATTGTCGGTAATATTATCATGCACGTTTTCAATATTTAAACGGATTTGCTGTAACTTTATTTATCCGCACAAATACCTCATCAAATTCACCCATTTTTGTTATGAATCGAAAATGCTTGGAATGACACAACTCTGAATCTACCAAATATTATTCATTGCTCTGGATACCTACGCATGCCCTAAAACATGATTGTTAAACAAAAAGTTGCACAGTTTACGCATGTAAAGTCCGTCACCTGGTGACAGTTTCCATTCTAGTAGCCTCAGTAAACCAAGTTTCATTGAAAATGTAACAAAAGTAGGTTATTTTTCATGTTATTTCTCGCTGAAATAGTAATAAATTTATACAGTAAATCCGTCAACTACGGGTGTCATGCAGAAACCTACCACCACAGACTATAACACCAAAATAATAAAAAAGTTTATTTTTTCTCCAACGATAACTTGTCGGCAAACTCTTGTGTAAAAACCTTCAAAATACGTAATGCTAACTTGTATAATTCAGTATTTGGTTAAATGTAAATGTAAAGAAAACATGGAACTTCAAACATAAAAAGTCACAAATGTTATATAAAGCCTTTGTAAATCACTATCTAGGCTCTTTTGCTGATGGCCTCAAATAATACACTCGAGATGTTAACCAGGTTCCCCAGTTCGTTCACTACAACACGACGCAGTGCCGGACACAGCTATCCTCGAAAGATGTCTGTCGTTAGGCGATGGTGACTAAAAAGCACGAGACGCGTGCGCACGAAAAATCCGTCTTGACATCCCGCCATGGTTCCTTCTTCAAGCACGGACACCTTGACATGACGGAGAATACGATTTGTGAAGCCTACAATATCAGACTAACTTCATACGCATCTTTCTTGAAACAACAACACTGGAGAAGACAGATTATACTAGCAAGATAAAGTTTAATACCGTATTGTAGAGAAGACAGATTATACTAGCAAGATAAAGTTTAATACCGTATTGTAGAGAAGACAGATTATACTAGCAAGATAAAGTTTAATACCGTATTGTAGACAAGACAGATTAT
>NW_013675303.1:17945-21435 GCF_000517525.1 Limulus polyphemus | reverse complement strand
AACAAAATGGTTACGCGGCCCGCGCTCGTCATTCTCTCAGTTATCTAGCCCGCTGTGAAAAAAGTTTGGTGACCCCTGCACTGGTGTTACACGCGGGAATATCCGCCTGTACTTGAAACTATGGCCAAACCAACGTGTGTGCTGCCATCTGTGTTCTACGTTGTGAAACCTGGATGTTTATATGCCTCGATACAAAATTTCCAACTTTGCAGGAACATATATAGAATCTGTATAAAGTCAGCTTCTTTATATCTTGGATTTGTTATCTAAATAACCTGTTTTATATTTTGTAATGATTTTGGCCTCTTACTGACTTAGTGTTGCCTATATTTACTGGAGAACACTTTTCTTCTGATTTCCCTCAATATTTTGTTTAAATCATTAATTTTTCACGATCCAATACAATTTTCAAGGAATATTACTGTCAGATGTAGAAAATATAGATTCGTTTAATATTAAAAAAGTAATACAAAGGGTCAAATTAATACTTTTATTTGTTGGTGGATAAATGACACTTTTTGGAAATCAGCCTGAAAATTAATTGCGCAGGGAAAAAGTTAAATTACATTAATTGTGTCGTTGCCATTCTACCACACCCAAAAACGTGTCTCCACATATCTTAACCACACCAGAACCATTTAATACAACCCCACAGTTAAACCTTTAAATGCCCCCCAGTGGCACAGTGGTATGTCTGCGGACTTATACTTCTAAACACCGGGTTTCGATACCCGTGGTGAACAGAGCACAGACAGACCTTTGTGTAGCTTTGTGCTTAATAACAAACAAGAAAAATAAACCTTCAACCTGTTTTAAGAATTTATTCCCTACTCTAAAATATGTGTTCCATACACGTTCACGGGTCAGCATTCTCACTTCTAACATGTTATGAGTACTTGAAATACATATTGTGTGCATCTTAAAAAAAGGTTTTAGAAATTATAAAAACTTCAGATTACTCTGTTCGAGTATGCTGTCATTTTGGATTTATACTTGAAAACATTCACGCACACGTTCAAATGACCATAGTTAATATAACGAAAATATTTACAAAAGCACATGAAATTATGATATTAATATTATTAAAAATTGTTTAGAAAGCTGTATAATGGAATGTAACTAATCAAAATTAATATACAACTTCGATATAAGTTCCATTTATTACTAATCTAATAAATACTATTATTAAACCTGTTTATACTAAAGTTAATTATTATTTTATTTTTACACTTGTAGAAATTAAAGGTGTTTTTTATCAACAGATTCTTCTACTTTGACTTTACGAATTATTTCATTTTAATACATCAGTGGTTCTAGGGGTAACTACCTTACCCAAACCCGGACAGACGGTGAGCGGTATTTGGAACGTTGTGGGTTCTAATACCCAAAACCTGGCCCTTTCCTTGATTTCTCTTGCTAGCTGTCTTGTTCAACATGTGCGTCGTTTGGATCATGTCCGATAGAGGGAGTGTTTCAAACACTTTTGGGAGTTATTACCGCGGATATTTTTCTTTCAGAATTATGCCTTTTGCAAATGGTACACAGTTGACTCTCGATTATCTATTGGCGAATTATCCATTTTACGAATTAATTGCCGCGATTCGGGGAATCCCACAAGCTGATATATTTCAATTTAGCTTTGCGTGACAAATGGTACACAGTTGACTCTCGATTATCTATTGGCGAATTATCCATTTATCGAATTAATTGCCGCGATTCGGGGAATCCCACAAGCTGATATATTTCAATTTAGCTTTGAACTGCTTTCACCACAGTTCTTATTCATTGTGTACACCCTTCGTTTCATTTCTTTGGTGTTGCATACCGTGTGTTTATTGAGAACAAAATGTCAAAACGAACTGGTACCGACAGTGATATTTATTACAATATCGGCCAGCAGACTGTTCATGATATAGAGAACAGCAATTAAAAATAATTAAGTTCACTAGTGATGGTGATAATGTTTTATCTAAAAAGAGAACCACGAAGCGTCTGATGGGTTGGACAAACCTATGCTTGAATGGTTTAACCAGAGAGAGCAAAACGGGATACCTGAGTCTGGTCTCCTCTGTACTAAACAAGCCACGTTTTTCTTCGAAGCTTTAGGCATGGAAGGTGATTATCTGGTTGGCTGGCACGATTTAAGACGAGAAGATGAATGGAAAGCTTTAGGCATGGAAGGTGATTATCTGGTTGGCTGGCACGATTTAAGACGAGAAGATGAATGGAAAGCTTTAGGCATGGAAGGTGATTATCTGGTTGGCTGGCACGATTTAAGACGAGAAGATGAATGGAAAGCTTTAGGCATGAAAGGTGATTATCTGGTTGGCTGGCACGATTTAAGACGAGAAGATAAAATTCCATGCCTAAAGCTTTCCAGGTGATTATCTGGTTGAAACCAGAATAAATTTAAAACGCGGACGAAACCGGACTCTATTGAGAGTGTCTACCAACCAAAATATTGGCTTTTGAAGAAGAACATCTAATCCCAAGTCATAAATCAATGAAAAAAACCAAAAACGTGTGATAGTTCTTTGTTGTGGTAAAGCTGTGTCAAAAGTTCAAAGGTTAAGCTTAAAAACCACGTGCTTTTAAAGGGTCAAGTTTGTCTGTCAGCTAAAATGGATGAAACATGGATGAAACTACATAATTTTTAAAGAGTGGTTATTTATTTCCCAAATAAATAATGTATTCAAAATCACTTGCTCGACAACGCCTCATCTCCCGAATACTCGAGAGCCAACTGTAGTTTCTCGTTATTTTGTTTCATGTCTTTTCTTTTTTTTCGATTGATTTACCTTATAAATTTGATTATGCCCATATTTATTCTTCATTGTTATATAGCATTAATTTTTATATGCTTTTGATGCAGATACATAAAAAAGAACATCTTCATGTATCTATATATATATTATATAGACACATATACGTGTGTGGTGTGTTTGTCAGTGAATATTAAGATCGAAAAATATTTCTTCTTTGATAAACGGTCTAAAATTATGTTTATTTCAACAGTAAGTTTTCGTGTTTTTTTGTTTTTTTCGGAGGATGAAGGCAAAAGATAGACATTGTGAGAAAATGTACATGTATACGTGCAATCAAAACTAACTTTACTATTCAGCTTTCTGTGTTTATACACACCTTTATACTTCTTATAGCTTTACAAACTTTCTAGGTACAGATATAGCGATGTAATTGTGTTTCTGTCTGTGCAATAGGCTTGAAATTCAAATTTGATATCAATTTGACAAAAAAAACAACAACCTTGAAATGCTAAATGCTGTGAAAAATATTACGATATGCGTATATATGATTTACAAATATCATAACTGAATTTATTAGATCGTCAAGAAATTAATGTCGCATTTTTAGATGAAAAAAACCCGACAACTTATATATTAAAATAAAACATTTAGTAAATGAACTGGTCTCAATTCTTATCGATGATACTTTCCATCTTACAATCAGGTTGTTAATGTCCTGATTAAAG
>NW_013675303.1:4594-17727 GCF_000517525.1 Limulus polyphemus | reverse complement strand
CAATATCAATTCCCACATGTCGGCCCCTACCATCACAGTTTTTAAGGCTAAAGTCACCTTAAAATTGCTGAACCATCGTTGACACTTACGAACGTTCAAACATTTCCATAAACTTCTTTGATATTATTTGTGGCTACAGGGGCGTTGTTTCCTTTCTTGTATTCAAACAGCATTACATGTCTCGTCGTGTGCCATCATTGTAAGGGATTAGAGTATATTAAACTTTACATATTATATAGCCTACACTAACGTGACGTTTAGGCGGTTCGTTTAACTATTATACGTGATGTACGTTTTTGAGGGGTGGTTAATGAAAATGTTCCAAAACGCGACATTAATTTCTTGACGACCTAATGTGTATTTGGTAAACTGATAAGTTTAAATGTACATAAAGTGAAGTTCTGAAAGATACGGAACTAGAAGTAGAATTTCTTTTATGACCAAGGTGAAAGCTGTCTAAACCTGCTATCAGCTGGTATGCCTCAGAAATATGTTGTATTATGTCCTTAAAGTTCTTTTATATCTGCACTGATATGTTTTAGTAGAAATCAATAATCCATCATGTAATAAGATTTGTGTAAGTTTATGACATAACGGCAACAACAATATCTCTACAATGGTAATATTTAAATACAGATAGTTACGTAGATCCTTTAAGCTTTAGCAATCAATTTATAGAACTAAAAATGAGATTTAAATAAACATCCTTTTCAGGGCGAATAGAAATTATATATTGATTATAGAAATTATTTAGCAACAAGTGGTTTACATATAAAACATTAGAAATTGTAAAATGTATGATTAAATATAATCATAAAACCAAATAAACTATAAAATATAGCCAAAACTATAATCAGTAAAATAAATGCTTACTAAATCATAAAAACACAATCCGCTGTCTTGTTCAGTATTTATGAAAATAAAACAGTGTGTGTGAAGAAAACATTTCAGCAGTATGTTAAATGTGTTGGTAACACTATCCACCTATGGAAACACATGCAATATTTAAATAAAACATTGTGTGTGATGAAAACATTTCAGCAGTATGTTAAATGTGTTGGTAACACTATCTACCTATGGAAACACATGCAATATTTAAATAAAACATTGTGTGTGATGAAAACATTTCAGCAGTATGTTAAATGTGTTGGTAACACTATCTACCTATGGAAACACATGTAATATTTAAATGAAAACTATAAATATAAGCTGAGAAGAGATGAAGTCCTACGAAAGTATAGTAACATCATTCACATTTGTTAAACACACACAATACGCCATCCACCTTTGTAAGATAATTATATTTATAAATGAAAATTACAATGAAATTGTTCAAATCTTTAGGATATATAATTAAATCTAGACATTGATGATAAACTAAGACATCTTACAATGAGCTCATCATCCTATTCAATTATCCACCTATATAAACACCATCCGCCTTTTTAAAACGTATGTAAGTAAAAACTATTCAACTGATAAGATTAAAACAGGACATTGTTTTACTTATAAAGTGTTTGTTTGTTTGTTTTGAATTTCGCGCATAGCTACTCGAGGACTATCTGTGCTAGCTGTCCCTAATTCAGCAGTGAAAGACTAGAGGGAAGGCAGCTAGTCATCACCACCCACCGCCAACTCTTGGGCTACTCTTTTACCAATTAATAGTGGGATTGACTGTCACGCTATAACACATCCATGGCTGAAAGGACAAGCACGTTTGGTGTGATGGGGATTCGAATCCGCGACCTCAGATTGCGAGTCGAATACCCTAACCACCTGCCCATGCCAGGCCCTTATACAGTGAAACTGTACACACAACATTATGAAATTAGATTAAATCATTAACTTTATAACTGTGATTGCTACTATATAGTTTACTTGTTGTCACCGTCTAGTGGTTTGCTCGTGAACTATCTGTGCGCTCTATGTTGCCATTTCATGGCCATGGTAATGCTCTCTTTGTATAACTTCAGTTGTCATGGCAACATGACAATTCCGCCTGTAATGGCAACCTAGCAATGCACCCTCTGGTTCCACTTCGTTTACGTCATCTCCATCTGGTGTCTATTACAAAACACTTATGTAACCCCTCAGGTTTCGATATCCTTTGTCTATTACGCAACATTTGCATAACCTCAGGCGGCATATTACGTAATAATTATGTAACCCTCAGATGGCATCCTTTTGATACAATACAGCCCCTTTAACTACTCATACCAAAACAAGTAAACACGTACAGTAATACTAGAGCAATTATTTAATAAATTCTGTAACACTGTAGCATTAACATTAACATGTAACACTGTAACAATCGTATGTACCACATTTATTTTGCTATTAGAAAAACAAGCAGAAAATCAGACAAGTAATTTAAGAAATGGTATAGCCAAGCTTTATTTGCTTCGTATACAGCTTTTTTGCAAACGTTTTTGATCAACTGTTTGGAAATAATTATATTATATCTTGAACTATTTCTTTTACAATTTCTATAATATAGTAGATTTTAGAGCAAACTATTAAAAACAGTATTACCTTCTATTAAGTAAATATACAAAACACCATAATGTACTATTGTACATTATGTACAATAATGTACATAATGTACTTATTTTATTGTCTCACTGAATTGCTGGCATGCTTTAAATGGTCCCTTTGTTCTCTGGTTAAATCTTGTTACTAAACCTAGTTCTGGAGATTAACATAATGGCTGAAATTTACTGCTAGAGGGTGATGATTGCAAGGAAAATAGGTTTCAAAGATTACTGCGATAGAGACTAATAGGAGAGCCAAAGAATGGACTTGTGGCCTAATTCTACTCGTTCTGCCACATAGCATCAAGCATAATTATGACATTAACAAGATTTGATTTTCAATCTTAAGAAATATAAATCTTGTCATATAAGTATGAGTGTTTTCAAAGAGAAACTACCATTAAAAACATTCAAACATTGTGGTTCTCTTACGTTAATATACATATAGTTCTTCTCAAGGCATGAAATTCTATGAACTATGTAGTGAAGTCAATTTCAAAAGTGCTTCGTTCTGGTGCTTTCACAAGTTTATGGCTGGCCCATAAACCATAAACATATATATGAAGACGAAGATAAGGCATTCTTGTGAAGATATCTTAACCAGTGTGTCAATGTTAACCATGCAAAAGAGGTTCGAGCTATCGCAGTCCCTATCTAAAGTACAAATCCGTGCAGTTGTGGGAGCTTCCTTATCTTGGACGAGATAGACATAGCCATAAATACATCAACACATGGAGCTACAGGTCCAGATGGTATAAAAATATGCACTTTTAAAAACTTTCAGAAGCTAACCTATTGAAGCTAGAGTGGAGTATCAACACTGCTGGATAACATGCACGATTAATTAAATATGGGCTGATGCCTTTAATAAATCCTTACTCAAACCCATAAAGGATCATTCTCACATTAAAGGCCAGCTTCATCATCAAAACATCATTTGCAAGATCCCAGAAAAGGCTGTAGCTAAAAGGTTTGTCTATCAGATTGAACTGCTGTTATATAGCCTAATGATATATGGTGTTGGGTGTACTTAGTGTTAGGAGTAGTCCCTTTGTACGTTGTCAGCCGCACATCTGCGTCAACTTGGATGTGGACATTGTACACTGGTCTCCGACTATTACACAACTCACATTTATGGCTCCAAGTAGTTGGTAGTGCACACCGGCGGCCACACCACGGGACTTTGCCTCAACTGGCGTGCTAAACTAAGTGAGAGTATCGGCAGTTCTGGACTGAGCTGTCGTAAAGGGGACGTCACCCCTTAAGTGCAAGAAGACTGGAGCTGCAGAAGAAGTGGAAGAACCTAAATGTTAGATGGTCAACAATTCAAATGGCATGACAGCAAGGTGGGTAACACATCCAAGGCACACTCCTGACGGAAAAGGACCAGAGGTCAGTTACCTTGGAAGAGTTTGGGACCTCACCAAGTATGATCCCATAGATTGTCATGATCCTTAGACGTAGAAATGATGGTGGAAATAGAGGTGAAGTTGGGCCCTCTGCGACCGAACCCCTCATTCAACGTAACAGGGAAGAAGAATCTGGTATTACAGAAAGTACACCTCATAATGATGATGATGGTTGCCCAAAACAATCAGGAAGGAAGTCATTTTACGAATAACTACATGGAATGTACGAACTATGTATCAAGCTGGATAAAAAGTTATGTTGGAGTCAGCAAAGAAAGTTCTCCCAAAGAAGAAAAATGTGAAGAAAAAATCATGGATGTCAGATGAAATACTGCACATGATAGAAGTCCGAAAAAGACACAAAGGAACAGAACGATACAAAGAAATAGATAAAGAAATCAAAAATAAGTGTAAAGAGGCTAAGGAAGCCTGTTGGAATAGGAAATGCAAAGAAATCAGAAACAAGTGTAAAGAGGATAAAGAAATCTGGTGGAATAAGAAATGTGTAGATATAGAAGTTCTGAACAGAGACCATAAAACAAAAGGATTGCATGAAAAGGTGAAAGATATAACCAACAAAAGAAGATCTAGAAATGGAAACAACTGTGTATGTAACAGAAATGAAAAGATGCTCTTTGATTCAGTAGAAATTACTAACAGATGGGTCGAGTATGTGAATGAACTACATTACGATGAGAGAAGAGATACAACACCAGGAAGGTAGGAACATTACGAAGCTAGAAATATAAAAGTGGCAAAGCAAATGGAATTGATGACATCACTACAGAAATGTTGAAAGCCGTAGACGATGCAGGACTGAAGATAATTACAGAGTTGTGTATCCTTGTTTACGATTCTGGATACATTTCTTCTGATATGAATGATTCAATATTTGTCAGAATACCAAAGAAAGCAAAAGTCACAAACTGTACAGATTACAGGACACCAAGTCTGATGAGTCACAAACTGTACATATTACAGGACATAAAGTCTGATGAGTCACAAACTGTACAGATTACAGGACACCAAGTCTGATGAGTTACATATGAAAGGTCACAATGAAGACTATACTACAGAGAAACCGATGAACAATTGAAGTAGAAATAAATGAAGCACAAAGTGGATTTATGACAGGAAAGGGAACAAGGGAAGGAATCTTCAATTTAAGAACAATAGCAGAAAGATGTATATGTGTGTTTCATTGTTTATGAAAAATCTTTCGACAGGGTAAACCATGAAAAGTTGATAGAATGCTTGGAAAGCCTAGATATAGATGGCAAAGATCTGCAGTTGATACAAAATCTGTATTTAAACCAAAAAGCATTTATAAAGATCGAAGAAGAATTATCGCCAGAAATATAAATCAAAAGAGGAGTACTCCAGGAATGTCTCATTTCCCCATGTCTATTTAATTTGTACACAGAAGACATCTTTTATAGCCATGACAGTAATAAAAGTATTAAGATTGGTGGCACGGTTATAAACAATTTAAGATATGCTGATGACACTGTACTGATGGCTGAAACAGAACAAGACTTACAAGCTATTTTGAATGATTTAAATAACACAGGAAAGAGGTATGTAATAAAAATGAACGTTAAGAAGACATAGAGTATGCTGATAAGTAGACATGATAATAAGCCAGAAATTCAGATAAAATTAGAAGAAAAAGACATATATAATAAGAAGAGAAATTCACATACTTGGGCCAGACCATAACAGGTGATGGAAAATGTGAAGCTGAAATAATGAAGAGGATTGAGGTGGCAAGAGGTGACTTTAATAGTATGAAAACAAGTCTGACCTGAAAGATCATAAATGAAAAACAAGGAAGAGAATCAAAAAGTGCTACATATGGTCAACTCTGTTATATGGCTGTGAAAAATGGACCTTCACACAAGCATTGAATAACAAACTGGAAGTATTTGAGATGTGGGTGTACAGAAATATGATAAAAATATCCTGGATAGACAAGGTAACAAATTAAGAAGTTCTAAGTATGGTGAATGTGTTGTACCAAACATCAAAAAGAGAAAAGTAACATATTTTGGCCATATGATGAGATGAGACAACATTCAATGAGTCCTACTAGAGGGTCAAATAGAAAGGAAACGATACAGAGGAAGACCAAGAACAGTAGATAACAAATAGTAAAAAGTGGACTGAGATAGTAAAATATGAAGACCTGGTGAGAAAAGCACAGAACAGACAGAATGGAGGATTGTGACAGCCAACCTTCCTAAGGAAGACGGCACACAATGATGATCATGCAATGGACGAGAAACGTTGATCAGTGCAGCCTAATGATATGGGAAAGCTGCAAAGCTGGTCAGAACACATTAACAGTAGTTTTTAGATCTGGAAGATATCTACAATAGAGTCCAGCTACCCATTCTTGCTAAAACAATTACTCAAAATAATCATGAGTGAACATGTGTAGGATGGGTCTTAGCTGCAATAACTACCAGAGATGCATTATGATTCATGCAAGGTGGCAATCAGACTGGAGCACCATCAATACTTGTTTATCTCAAATATCAACAGTTTTGCCAGTAGTTTTAAACAACTACACCATGGATATAACCGCCCTTGCTGGCGACATTTTGGTGTATAACAGAGGCTCTAGCAAAATTGAAATCGAAAGCAATGACACAAAAATTTCCACCAATCCAGCCAAAGCCATATCAATGTTCTACACACTCAACAACAGACATGCTGACGAGTACACGCATCACCATCCTTTGCAAGTACTGCCACCCCTCTGTAAGAAACATATCTGGGGTTAAACTTTGATAGACAACTCAAGCCTACCAGCCACATTAACACCATGATAACCAAAGCTATCAAAAGCATCATTGAAAGATGCAACAGGAAATAGCGATCTGATGGTGACAAATTATCTCAGTATTGGCTGTATAGCACATATCCACAAATAACTGCCCCGTGAGGCATCTTTTAGGCAATGCCTGCTTGTTTAGAGCGTTCTTGAAAAGGGTTGTGACTCAATGATGGTCTCTATAGCGCAGGACCCAAGTCAGTAATTTTGATTGCTAGCCATAGCTGTTAGTGTTCTACAATGCAGCTGAGGCTTTTGAGGTGTAATAGGGTCGCCTAGATATGGGTGGGGGCTTGGCCTTATCCCATGAACAGTCTTAAATGAGGGTTTTGTACCTTTTCAATCTTATCGAGCTGCATAGCATTTATAGTGATCATCGGTAGTGCACAATTCAAGATGGAGCTCATAAACATTTTGTAGAACATAAGCAGGTGATTCAAACGTCTGATTATAGAATAAACATCTAGAACCAAAGGGATATATGAGGATCAGACTCGATATACAATGTAAAGGATGGACAGAGTGTGAAGCAGAAGAAGCCTGTAAACACTTATTTTAAGACCATAGTGATCAGTGACTTGCAACTATAGCTACAGATGGTTGCGCAGGAGTTGGTTATACATCAATATCTTGCAGAGAAACAGTATCTTACCTATGCCTTGTAGAACATTCCAGCTTCCCACTAACAGTACAAGGATGGGGCTGGAACCCATAAAACAAGCTCTCTTCTGGATTGCTGAAAGCAATGAATCAACGATAGATGGCACCATAGAATATTTACGACTGACTTACAGGCAGATCAGTGCAAGATTCTGATGGATGGCAGAAAGCAAAGCAACTGCATGGTAAAAATCTCACCTGGATTTATGTTCTAGACCACACAAGGGCAAAGATAAATGAGATGACAAGCTATATAAAATCTGGCACGAATCTTCTGGCAGTATATGAACCTCTTCTGCACTAACAAGGAAAAAAAACGATAACCTTGGATGGTCTTAATCGAGATTCAGATGGAAAGAGACTTAAAACTAACAGATGTCGTTAAATGCTATTTTCTTTTTCTTGGAATGGATAAAACAAGATTTTTTGAAACAACCTATGATATCTGTTTTATCCATTCTACGTAATACACATACAAAGAGGATCTTGAGTTATGAGTGATACATTCTAAATGGCTAAAGAATAGACGAGAAATTAGAAAGAGGTAATCGTTTGCATATAGCTCGAGAGGCAATTTTGCAAATTAATTTTCACTATTTAAACTTGTTTATGTGTTTCAGAAATAGACACAAATATATACAAAGGCTATCTATGCAAGCCGTTCCTAATTTTGAACTACTCTTGGGCTACTCTGATCGAACAGTAGAATTGGATCTTGAATCGTGTCACATCCATGGCTCCAGGAACATGTTTTACAATGAGACAAAAAGATTGGATCTTTAAATTCACAATGTGGCACAGTAACCATTAATAACATGATAAAACATGTTATCATGTTATTCAAATTAATTTTCACTTTACATATTGTTTAGTGAATGAAATTTAGTTAATTTAAGTCATGATATTTTAATGATTATTAACAGGTTATAAAAATAATGACATTGTCTTAATGAATTGATTTATAATATTCAGTTTTGAAGGATATAAAGCCTCAAAAGGGCTATATGAACAGCCTTACATTACAATCAGAACCTGGAATTATTGTATTTTTATTATTATTTGTCTACAGTTCTTTAGAAAAAAGGATTTTTTGTTTGCTTTTAGATGTGAAGTCATGCAGATAAGTTAAGAAAAAATGTATAGGCTACTCTGTTTTAGAGATCTAATTAGGCTTATCTAGCTGATAACATGATAAAATTTGTAATCTAAATTTGTAATGTTACTACCATGGACTGGTTTACGGTGACATTATTTATATTGATGTAATTTTGTGAAAAATTAGAAACTGTGTACATTTGCTGGAAAATAGATGTTTCCTGAAATGTAATTGGGAAGTTTTAAAAATTATATTAGCATAATATTTTTAAATAACTTATGACCATGTAATAATTATGTTTTATAGTAAAGCCATCAGGTGCTTCTATGAATGTTTGTAAACAAGCATAATGATATACGTTACGTTCAATGTGAATATGGAATAAAAACATTCAGAAAATTATTAAACTATGAACACTCTATGAACCACCACTCAAGACTCTACAATACTGACAGTTGAGTAGTTGCATTATGTACCAGAAAATAACAAAAACATTAGATAAAATTGAAATACATCAAAATGCCAATGTCTATGTGGTAAGAGTTTGGAAACCCTAGTTACTGCTACTGTACTGGAAAAAGTAAATATAACTTTCGAAAACTTAAAACATGAATGACAGCATAGATTATCGCGTAATACTCCCGTCTCTTGATCTCAAGATCTCGGAATCGAATCCTCCTAACTAGACATTATCATTATAAGTAATAACTAGTGAAAAACACTCCAGCCTCTTGATTGAAAGATCTTGGGATCGGATTCGTGTCTATATATCTGAAAATGGCAGAATATTTTGCAGTAAAACGTAGTTTTAAGATAAATATATATGATGACAATTAGCTATGAAGGTTAAAACTCATCTGGAAATAAACGTGACTAGGCAACTGTAGGCAAGATGTTTAAAGATCATTGACAGATTGATTCGTCAAAGTACACGAGAGATTCTTTGATAATATAACAATACATTTCTTTATCTTTATGACAATAAATATACGACTTCATAAATTATTAAAAAAATCTCAAATAATACACAAATTATCACAATAAAAAAGATGAAATATCCTATTAACAAAGATGTAAGCACGGTTCCCGTAGCTTCGTTTTGAAATTATAGTTACCTAACTCAGAAAATGGGGAAAGAAGAGGACTGACAAATAAAAGTTAGGTTAGGTTTAACACCCTAGCCTACTTTTAACCCTACAAACTAATATAATAATACTGTATCTTTGGTTTGTTATATCACAATGATAAGTGTAACCAAAATCTTCACTGCCCTAATCATTCAGATTATGAGTAAAAAAAGTGGATATCAACAAACAGACTTTATTTCTTGTACGCCATTGCTGGCAAGGCCTAACGTTCAATATCGAGTTTCTGCTTCTGAAACATTGAATTTAATGCCAGTTGTCTCTCGTATAAATTTACTACACTAATACCCAGGAGAAACACAAGCACATGTAACTATCTTGAACAATTTAACTTCAGAAACTGATAAAAATAAGTTAATGATAGACATGACTGATTAAGAAACTTATTGGAAAGAAGTAGGCCGTGATCACTTACTTCATGTTCTTAAGAAAGTACGTTTAGGGAATTACTCTACTAACAAGAGTGTGTATTTAATCTAAGTGGGTATCTAATTGAATAAATAGAGTTGTTTAAACATTTGTTTAACAACAAGTAAAAGCTTGGAATGGTCTATTCTTTCATTGGGGGCGTGTCTGTGAGCCAGACTAGTTTCGGAGAATTCCACTCCTCATCAGTGACCCTGGACACTACACACTCACAGTGTCAGTTTTCATACGAAGAATTAAATTGTGGCGAATTGTTACAAGTTCTTCAAATACCTATAGAATGATAGGTTTCTTTTCTGTGAGTGTAAAACACGTAAATACACCATTTCGATACTCACTACTATAAAGGCTTGGTTCGGTCTGATATTTCATTGGTGTTATTACCAGTGAAAGTGGGTTTTCTCGGGGTACTCCCGTTTCCCCCACATTAAATTCTCGGCATAGGATTTTTAGATCCCCACCGCCCTGATGGACCATCTGTCCGATATTGACCGTTTAGTTTACTTTGCTCTTCACTTTTTATTGTCTACAGTTACCCTCTAGATATTTTTAATATTATATATGTAATCCGCATTAATTTCCCATTTCTCATGTTAAGCCCATATTCCTAGACCACGAGCGGGGTGAAGGAGGATTGTTCAATCTTCGAGCACCCCAGATTAATAATTATTTCTTCGGAAATAATTATTTTTAAATCTAAATAACTGCCAGGGAAAAACGAAACGAACGATATTTCATTGGTGGTAGTGTCCAAGGTCACTGATCAGGAGTGTAATTCTCCGAAATTAGTCTGGCTCACAGACACACACCCCAATGAAAGAATAGACCATTCCAAACGATTACTTGTTGTTAAACAAATGTTTAAACAACTCTACTTATTCAATTATGTACAAGCTGTCCAGTGTCGGCTAACAATACGAAGAATTAAATTGTGGCAGATTGCTACAAGTTCTTCAAATACCTATAGAATGACAGGTTTCTTTTCTGTGAGTGTAAAACACGTAAATACATCAGTTTGATTTTCGATACCTCACTACTATAAAGGCTTGGTCTGGTTTGATATTTCATTGGTGGTGGTATCCAGGGTCACTGATGAGAGGTAGAGTTCTCCGAAACTAGTCTGGCTCATATACACACACTGCAATGGAAGAGGAGACCATTCCAAACTTTTACTTGTTGTTAAACACTTAAATATTAGGCATTTAAATGTACAACAATTTACCATATAACATTTTCAGTTTTTCTCCAAAAGTAATAGACTTATATTCGCAGGGACGAATTCAAGAGAGACAGAGTCCAAGGGGTCTAATGCAAAAATTGAAGGAAAGAGTAAAACACTAAACAGAAATAAAGAGAAAAATTAAGATGTAAGTGGTAGAAATATTATGTTTAATTGTTTTATGGGATCATTATGCTTGTATTCCTGTATGTAAAGGGGCTCTGGGTCGGTCGTAATGTGTTAACTGTTAAAAATAGGCGTAAAGAATATTTTCTTCCAAAATATCGTGATCAATTTAAAACAAATCAGCCCTTTTCATTGGTATAGTTATCAAACATTCCAGCCCATCAGTGACTAGCGCTTCATATAACTTGAATCCATGGAGTTATATCAAGATCTCAAGTGAGATTCAAGTTATATCAAGATCTCAAGTGAGCCCTGGATTCAAGTTACATCAAGATCTCAAGTGAGCCTGGATTCCCAGGGCTCACTTGAGATCTTGATATAACTTGAATCCAGGGCTCACTTCAGATCTTGATGTAACTTGAATCCAGGGCTCACTTCAGATCTTGATGTAACTTGAATCCAGGGCTCACTTGAGATCTTGATGTAACTCTAATCCAGGGCTCACTTGGGATCTTGATATAACTTGAATCCAGGGCTCACTTCAGATCCTAATTCTAACAGACACATCCACAAATTAAGATTTTTTTTCCGATGGTATAAGAAATTGTTGGTCATTCGAATTTCTTATTGCTAATTTACAGATGAATTACCAACAAGCATCAATAGAAAAATGTCAGGAATTGGTCTTAAGATATTTCATATTTCCAAAGAGTCTCCAGTTTCTTCGAAGAAGTCTTCTCAGACTCTCCATTCATTCAGATCCCTTCTCCCTTTTTGAAAATCCTTTGTTTGCCTGTTCATGAGCGTCGCCGGGATTTTCTTAGATGAGTTATTTTTTCATTGCATCTTTCTTAGTAGTTGAACTGCTCGTAAACTAGATGATCAACCAGTTAATCTATAACTATGGCAGTTTTAAAAATAAACTCAATATTAACCATTGCTTACTTAACTGAATTTTATGTGCACGTCACAATTATACGTATATAAATCTCCTTTTAATAAATATTTTGTACCTTATTATGTAATATAAGATATATAATGTCATGTAATTTGCCATACTATATCGAACTGGCTAGGAATATGTAGGTGTGAACGAACAGCCACACCATTCTGTAAAGTATTTAGGTGTAGGTGAATATATGAAATATTTATCCTGGCCAGAATGTGAGTTTACAATATGGCGTTTGATTGGTCAGTACGGTGTAGATTGGTAGGGTACTTGTCCATTCACATTGTATTGTGTGAATAAGTTTTGGTTGTGCTGAGGTTACTGGTTTTACTGTTAACCTTCATGTAAAAATGGCGGATTGCAGAATTTGTGTTTATTTGTGATCCAAAATATGCATCCTCCGCTCAAATAATTTGTTTTCATTCTACATTAAAATTTTCAGGTAGATAATACACATAAAATTGATATTTTCTCCTTTTTGTGATTAGTATGTGTAGAGAGATAATTTAACCAATAGAAATACCATGAAGAAAATTTGGATCTATAATAAGTTCTAGGTTAATATTCGTGATGAATATATATATGTTAAAACAACGTGAACTTAAAACAAGGACATTCAAAGAGAATTTAAAGCGTTTAACATTATGGCACTTCAATCAGAAACTAACACACAGTTCATTCTAGTAATTGACATATAAAGTCTGGTAATCCATATAACAGGAACTAAACACACAAA